>NW_027501163.1:0-93853 GCF_021521415.1 Bidens hawaiensis | reverse complement strand
ACCAATGAACATCCATTCGTTATGCCCATTCTTTAAGGAAGACTAACGAATGGACTGCCATTCGTTATGCCCATTCTTTAAGAAAGAATAACGAATGGATTGCCATTCGTTAACGGAGGACTAATGACTGAACTGCCATTCGTTATGTCATTCGTTAACGGAGAACTAAAGAATGAATCCTCATTCGTTATAAAGGTCCATTCGTTATGAAAGACCCGTTATTTAAGAAGAATCCCCATTCGTTAAGGAACTGTATAACGAATTAGAATTTGAAAAAATGACAGAAAGGTCCCTGGACTTAGAATAAAATGGATTAATTACATAGAAGCCCTCGAACTTTATGAGTTAGCAAATAAAATAATAAGTTAAGAATCCTAATGAAAATTGTGTTAAGGTAGTTGATGGAAAAAAAATTTTTCCAAGCTGACCTAGCCAGGGGCTCTGCCCCTTGGACTTTGCTAGGGCCTGCCGCCCCTAGAAAGCCGCTGCCAGGGCGCTGACCCCGGACCCCCGTTCCTTGAGGGTTATATTAAGATAGAAATACGATATCGCTAGTAATAGTTAATTGACAAGTGTAATTGTTATACAGTTAGCCGCGCCCAGCTAAAGAAATGAGTTACCATTAACTCTGAGAGGAACTGAGTTCAGGTTAATTTCTAGCCCCATTTCCTTGTTTTATTTTCGGGGTTGTGTGTATACTCAATGTGACTAGTTAATACAGTTACCTTAAGTGGTAAGTGTATGCATGGATGTTACTTATGATAGGTATTATATTGTGAATATGAATGAAAGCTTGTCGGTACGTGAACGATCTTCGGATATTGCACGTATCGCCAAGGAAGGTAAGTGTTAGAATATATAAAACTGTGTATGTATGACAAGATAAAGCATGGTATGTGCGAATTGTATGAATGCTAGTATGAAAGTATGATAGAGTGAAGGTAGGGAACAAACCCTAATAATATCTGCAAATGTAGGGAACATACCCTAATAATATCTGCGAATGAAGGGAACATACCCTAATAATATATGCGAATGTTGGGAACATACCCTAATAATATCTGCGAATGTAGGGAACAGACCCTAATAATATCTGCGAGGGTTATAGGATGAAATGTATATATATATATGTATGTATGAAAGAAAGAATGAAAGTATGAAAGTATGAGGAAAGGTAAAAAGCTAAGTATGTTATATGTATCTTTGGCGTATATAAGTTAAGTATATGGATGTATTGTATGTTAAATGTATCAACTAGAACTCACTCAGCGTAGCTGACTTTTAGTATGCACGCAGGTGAATAGATTGAAGCAGTTGTCTTGAGAGAAGGACACATGGCAGGATTGAAGGGACTGGCATCCAAAGAATTTTTTTCATGATGTTTTAAATAAACTATTTATGTTATGTTTTTAAGACAAGTATCGAATGATTGTAATGAATGTTGGAAGTTTTATTTATTCCGCGAAAATTTTAACTAACTCTGATATTTAGAACTGTGTTTATGAGTAAATTCAACGCCAAAGTAGGGCACCGAGACCAAGGCCTTACAGTATTATACGCCGCATATATGAGCATCACATGCAGGATTGTATGCCAAATCGGGAACAATAATTCAAGAACGATGAATAACCTCTCTTGAATGCGAGTGGATTTATTTTCCTCAAGATCTTAAAGGTAACCAACATTAGGCAGGTGTATGAAAAGAACCTGTAATGGAGACAAATCACCATGGTGGGATACTCATTGCCTTTTGTTGTTCGTTGTATACATTTTGTAGCGTAGAAGCACAACGGGTGTTATGTTTCCTCATTATTGATATAACGTTTTGGGGATCCACTTTTTGGTTTGTCAGATCCCTCTCCAAAAGTTTTGGTAATGGGTTAGCCTCTTCAAAAATTCATGGCCTTCCATATACATAGCAACCAGATGATTATGTATGCCACAAATAACATTTAGATTCCAACCATTTTACTCTTTGTGGTAGTTTCCAATTAACTGAAATGGATAGTTGATTACCATGGTATCAGTATTCTGAAAGATACTTCTCCCTTGTATCTTAAGAAACAAGGGATCATTGTTTCCAGCAACAGTTTTCTTATATCTTTGGGTCACTATCGCGTAACCACTGTCAAGTCGGTGTTGTACGCCCATTTCTTCAAGTCATCGAAACACATAAACACCTAAAATAAGATTAGTTTATGTTAGGCCATCCACATTAGGGGTGTTCAGTATTAGAACCGGACTCGAATAACTCGAAATTTGATTCGACTCGCATTCGAATTTGACGGTTCGAATTCAATTTTCAATCATTCGAATTCGATTTTAGAAATCAAAAACGAATTTATGATTTTATATTCGATTCGAATTCAAATTATACAATTTTATTTTTGTTATAAAATACATTCTTTTGTGTTATAGAGATTAAAAATTGAAAGTTAATCACTTTGGTCAATAATTAATGTAATTGGACATTACCATTTTGAATATTTATCATGTAATAAATTTAAATGATTATTTATTTTATGCTGTAACAACTCGGACTTTTCAAAATTTATATTTTTATTAAAACCGACCCATTTCGATGTTTGGGAAATTTTACCGTATTTATCGAGTAAATTAACTATTATTATATTATTATTTAATTAGTTATATAATATATTATTATAACTTTCATGTTTTGGCAAAAAAAAGACCCAAACTTAAACTCTTACCCCTTATTGTTTTCATCCTCAAACTTTAAGGACTAAAATGCAATTATGGTCATATAACCCATCAAAAATCTGGTTAATCCAAGACCCAAACCCTAATCACAACCCGATTGCAAATTGAGAAGTCTTGGACTTTAATTCTCGTATCTAATATAGAAATTGAATCAAAGATTTCATTATACATTCCTTTATCGGCCTAACCGTAATATAATTAAGTTCATATGATCAAAAAGGGTTTCGTTTCTTGTATTATACATGCCGATCTTAAATCAATTTCGTTATAAATATATACGATTGTAAGAACCCAATTACACTTCTAAACACCATATTCTAACCCTAGCCGTCATTAGCCCTCTACCCAATTTGATTATAATCTATGTCTGTGTGTTCGTTCATCACCAAGAAAATCCGTCCACTGTTCGAACAATTAATCCATCATACAATGAGTTACGAGGCTTTATCGTTAATGCGTGAATCGTTGCCTTCATTCTTATTATTATCTTACTAATCCTGTTTGCTCATCTAGTAAGGCGAGTATCTCACTCCCCCTTTTTAACTCGTTTTTTACTGTTTTGGGGACATATGCGTTCTAATTATTTTATTATTATTTAATACTCAACTGCAACTATTAATCATGTGTGTACACCAATTTATGCCTAACGTGTTATATGCTTATTTGTTTATTTGGTTGAACCTTCGTACTAGCCATCGCCCAGTTCATCTGGCATCGTTCTTATCGACAAATTAGTTACTTGCTCATTGGTTAAATTTCTTATCTCACTTGACATGGCTTGTACATTTTTTATACTTATTATATTTACACTTACTTGGTGTTTTACTCACTCAACCTAGTGTTGACAAAATTACTGTAATTTTAACGTATATACAGGTCATCGTGTGATATGATTTCCAAGTTTGTTTGATGAAACTTAGGATTGCATGCTAGAGAGAAGAAACGTAAACTTGAATGTTATTTTGTCCTTAATTTGTAACATCCTAATTTCGGTTTTATTAATAGAATAAATATCGTCTATTTTATAGTGGGTCGTTATCAGTTTAGAGAAATAGAATACGAGTTGGGCTAGTGTTGGGTTAAATGGATATGGATTATGGACTTGGATTATGAAAGAAAGAGGAAAGGACCATGGGCTTAAGCCCATGATCCATAATTATATAAACCATTAATCCCTCATTTAATTCATTCTCACACATTCCATACACCACCCAAAACACACACTTAAGATTTCTCTCTAGTTCTTCCCTATCTACACCGAAACCAAGAAGGAAACCGAGCACCGACCCGAGGTAACGATAGTTTAATATTGTATGAGCTTAACCCGTTATATATAGTTGCGAAACGACGAGCCGACACCGTTAAACCGTTTAAATCACGAGATCCGGGTGAAATCGGGTATAAACCGAACCTATGATGAGATTAGGGATCACCCTAGCTCAGATCTGGATCGAACGGGACGAAAAACGGTGAAAATCGAGTTAAAACTCGTTTTTTCCGGTGAGTTCGCGTTTTTTCGGCGGCTTTCCGGAAATGACGGCGCCGGAAAAGCAATACGAGGTTAAGGGTATGTCAGGGAATGTTCTGACATTCCCTGACCTAACCCTAGTTCGCTAACGGGAATTTAGCGAATTAAGGGTAGTAGATTCGCTGAGGAAAGATAACGAACTAGCCTTAGTTCGTGTCCTGATTCGTTAAGGAAAAGATAACGAACTAGCCTTAGTTCGTGTCCTGATTCGTTAAGGAAAAGATAACGAACTAGCCTTAGTTCGTGTCCTGATTCGTTAAGGAAAAGATAACGAATTAACCCTCCCCCATTTCGTTATAGCCATTCGTTAAAGGAGATAATGAATTAGAAGGTCCAATTCGTTACTTGAACTGATTCTCCATGTGGACTGGTTCGTACAAGGACGAATGCTTCAGAGGTCCAGTTCGTTAGAGGGTTCAGTTCGTTACAAATGACCAGTTCGCTAAGATAAGTCAATTCGTTAAAGACTGAATAACGAACTAGAAAGTTTAATAAAATGACAGAACAGTCCCTGGACTTAGAAAAAGAATGAATTAAATACAATTCATCCCTTGAACTTTTGAGTTAGCAAATTAATTAATGATTCGAAATTATAATGGAAAATGTGTTACGACAGTTAATGGAAATAAAATTTTTCCAAGCTGACCTGGCAGCTCGACCCCAGCCAGTGGCTCTGCCCTTGGACCCTGCTAGGGGCTGCCGCCCCTAGACCCCGCTGCCAGGGGCGCTGCCCCCGGACCCCCGTTCGTTGTGGGTTATATAAAGATAGAAATACAACATGAGTAGTAGTAGTTAGTTGATACATGTAAATATTATACAGTTAGCCGTGCACAGCTCAAGAAGGGAATAATGATTAACGGAGAGCGTAACAGGATCCAGGTGAGTTTCTAGCCCCATTTATGTGTTATGTTTTCGGGGCTGTGTGCATACTCAATATGTTTGTTAATACGCTTATCCTAAGAGATAAGTGTATGCCTTATGTGAATAATGTGAAATGTATGAATGATTGCTTGATGGTACGTGAACGATCTTCGGATATTGCACGTATTGTCAGGTTGTAACGCTATATATACGGTAAGTATGATATGTATGCTTATGTGTATGAACGTGATAAAGTTAATAAAAGAAGGAAAGGATGGTTGTATGGTTACGAAAAGGGTATCGAGCCCTAATAATACTCGAGGTATGATGTATGGTTGTATGGTAACGAAGAGGGAATCGAACCCTACTAATATTCGAGAACTAGGGAACCGAACCCTACTAATATCCGAGGAAGGAGGGTACCGAGCCCTAACAATACTCGAGGAAGGAGGGTACCGAGCCCTAATAATACTCGAGGAAGGAGGGTACCGAGCTCTAATAATACTCGAGGAAGGAGGGTACCGAGCCCTAATAATATTCGAGGAATGTAGGGCGTAATGCTCTTTATAACGTAAGATATGAAAGTAAGTTAGTACAAAAGAAAGTATGAAAGTATGAATGAAAGAATATAAGTTTGTGTGTATTGTATAATGTATGATTAACTAGAACTCACTCAGCATAGCTGACTTTTAGTATGCACGCAGGTGAGTAGGATGAGGCAGCTCGCTTGAGGAGACACGTGGTACTGAATAAGAGGCTGGCATCGGAAGACTCAAGACGTTTACGTTAACGTTTTGTTTATTTTGAAAGACAAGTTGGTTGTTTAAGACAATTTTTGGATTGCTATGAGATGTTTTATTAAAGTTATATTATTCCGCAAATATTTTAATTAACTCTGATATTAAGAAATGCGTTTATGAGTAAATCCAACACGAAAGTAGGGCTACCGGTAACGGGGCCTTACATACTTGTTCTATTTATGGAATCATGTAATTTGTTTGTTTGAATTTTGTTGGATTATTTGAAATATAAATAATAGATATTGTCATTTTAATTATTGCATGATAATACCATGAGATTTGTGAGCAAAATCAAATTCTCTAAGGGATTTAGCGAATGTAAGGAATGGAGGCTAATTCACACCCCAAAATTTCTGCCGTAGGTTGGGGTGTGACATATGTGCTGCACTTTTTGTTGTTCAATAACTCAAATTTGTATTGGTTTTGAAACTAAAATATTTTTTTAACTGAATTAGAATCTGTAAGTGCATGATTTGTTGTCTGTAGCTGATCAAAGAGGCTAGGGTAGTTTAGTCATTAGGCTATAATGTAAAATGGCTCATTCTCTATGGATTGTATAGCGAATGGAGTCCATTCATTAGACTAGCTGCCTATTCGTTAAGTTAGGAGGCCATTCTCTAAGGGATTTAGCGAAAGGAGGCCTATTCATTATTTAAGGATGCCATTCGTTATGAAATGTAATGAATGGGAAGCCATTCATTACGTGAACACCCCATTCGTTAGTGATGTTAACGAATGGGGATTGGGCCTATAAATAGGCAATTCATGTTCATACGAAAGTAGAGATCCGTGCTTAATGTATTAAAGTACTGTTACCATGCTGGACTCTCTCTAGAATTAACGTATCTAATGTATTGACCGTTTAAAGTATCAATAAAGTATTGTTAACATATTGATGTATAGTGTTAGCGACTAGATATTGGCTCGCATAACGTCGATTAACGTATTTACAAATGGTATCAGAGTCAGGTAATTGATATGAGAAATTAAAGTATCAATACTGTTATTTAATAATTGGATCAATTTGAAGATGATTTAGTTTATGAATGTTGAAATTGATGTTAGATTTGTGTTCATAAGTTGAATCCGAAATTTCATAATGTATTTTGGTGGTTGATTATGGTGATTATGAGAATCCGCCATTGATGATAGCTTGATGAAGATGCTAATGATTTTATCAAAATTGATAATGATTAAGAGTATTTTTTATGAAATTGATTATTGCATAAAGTTCGTAATGTATCTTTGAAACTTCATTGAAGATTTGTAAGGTTAATTTTAATATCTGATGAAGATTTGAAGTTTTCGACGAGATAATCGTTTCTCCGGTCATCATAACCTTATTTTCTGGTGATTCACGTTTTTCCGGTGCTATAGTAACTGGTTTAACCACTCATCGTTAAATCATTGTTCCCATTCGCTACAGTTTCTTAACGTATGAGGTCATTCGTTTGAAAGTTCTAACGAATGTGGATATCTTAATGTATGTGGTCATTCGTTTGAAAGGTCTTATGAATACGCATATCTTAACGTATGAAGAACATTTGTTAATGGGTCTAACGAATGTGGACTAATTAATGTATGAGACCTCATTCGTGTAACTGTTCTAACGAATGAGGGTGGTTATTTATAACGAATGTGTTCTATTCGTTCAAGTGTAACGAATGAGGACAAGATTAACGTATGAGGCCACTGTTTTAGATGATGAGTGTTTGATCAACGAATGTGATCAGATTAACGTATGTGGATAACGAATGAAGCCTCATTCGTTAACGATAAATAAAAGAGTATTTTAGAAAAAAAATCTTAAATGAAATTTTTCTGGGATATTCCTAATGTATGGGGAACTCTTCTTAAAATTTTTGGCTACAATATTTTCTGGCTGCTTTTCACGTGTATCTACTGGCCGAGGGGGAGAGCACGAGTAATTTAAAGAGGAGTTTATTAGTGATTTTTGGAGATATGTTCAAGACCTTGCCAAATTTGTCAAGAAATGGGGGGAGATAAAAATTTCAAAGGAGTTTATTTGGCTTTTATATTCCTATGTTTGCAAGGATTTCTTGAAAATTTACTGCAATTCGGGTGGTAATTCATGATTGCAAAGCTACATTTGACTGAGTTCAAGACTGCAATTGTTGATTGATTTGTTCGAGATTGAAACTTGACTGTGTGGGATACGAGTGTTTGTTCGTTTACTTCTTTCTGAGGGACTTTAATCCTAACTATGTTGGCTACAAGTATGGGCAGATTACTTATGTTGAGGTGGACAATTCTTGAATGGGTTGATTTTGTCAAAAAATGCAACACAAGTCTTGTCATTGAATTGAGGAATCTGATCGTTCAGGATTTATTAATAGAGGTTGGAAATCTGAATCATATGCCCAAAACATTAGTGCATCTAAGCGAATGGGATGTAAAAGAGCTTCAAAGAGTTAATTTGGGATAGACGTTATCAAGAGAGGGAAAACCGGAGTGAAAGATTTTGAATGATCGGGTTATTCATGAAGATGTGTGATGAGGTCAGATGCAAAGATATTTTTGTTTTACCGGTGCTGATGGATAGCTGATGAGTTGTTGCAGATTGTTGAAAGATTGAACCATATCATATGCTAGTTGGATGATCGAGATGATCACCTTGAGTTGCCTACTTGAGGGGGAGATCTAATACGAGAAGCTTCAAGTTACTGGTTTGCTGAAAAGACTTAGAGATTGTCTATCTGCACAAGCCTGAGAATCATTAGTCACGGGGGAGTTTGTTAATCTATTAATCGTGACTGATTATTTGCAGTTAAAAGTACTCAAAGTTAAAGTATTCGACAGCTACGGAAAAAGGGGATTCTATAAGTGCATGATTTGTTGTATGTAGCTGATCGAAGAGGCTATGGGTAGTTTAGTCATTAGGCTATAATGCAAAATGGCACATTCATTATGAATTGTAAAGTGAATGGAGTCCATTCGTTAGACCAGCTGCCTATTCGTTAAGTTAGGAGCCCATTCACCAAGGGATTTAGCGAATGGAGGCTCATTCGTTATTTAAAAATGCCAAATGTTATGAAATGTAACGAATGGGAAGCTATTCGTCACGGGAACACCCCATTGATGTGAGGTCGAAGACTCACTTAAAAATAAACCGATTATAACTAATTAGATAGCGATTAACGGGTGTCGAACACAAGGAGTTCGTGAAAAATGTGTTACTAAGTAGCTTTATTATTAAACTATATTAAACTAAGTGCGAAAAGTAAATTCAGTGATTCGGTTGTTTGATTTGAATAACAAAAAGAACTAAAGCAATTAAACGAGTTTTAATCAATATGAGACAATATGTCTTCCCTCGGTTTCAGGTTTCCATGAATGTTACAGTTAATGTTTAACTGAGATGAACAATAGATAAAGTTCGTGTTTATGTAAACGATTGCGATAATTGAAGATCAAGTACTTGGATTATACAACGCAAGGTAATCACTCAAAAACCAATTAGTTTATCCAACCCTGAATCCCTTACGATTAATCTTGATTACTTAAAGCACCAAGAACTGACGGTTTAGAACACAAAATCGATAAACTAACAATCTATCAACCAATACATAAACACCATAATAATGAAATCAATAAGATCAAATATTATCTCAGAAATTGTCTAAACATTCAACCAAACAAACATAATAAACCTTACAACCCGAGGGAAAACACAATGGGATTTAGCCGAGCATGATTCCGTTCGTTATCCCTTCGATTATAATTTGCATATGAATCAAAATAGAGTTTCAAATGATTACCACACTCAAAATTAAGCTATGGCACCTCCAAATCGCCCTTAGGTCGTCCTTAGATGAAAGATAATGATAAGAATGTTAAAAGCCAACCCTAAAACGAGTTTATAAGGATGTTACAAGTTTCAGCGTCAGTCCCACCGTAAGCTACGGTGGCCACCGTAGCTTATGGTGGCTTCCAAAAAGCCGGGGTGGTTTTAAACTGCCATACGGTATCATTTTCTTCAGATCCCACTGTAGCTTACGGTGGCTTCACCGTAAGCTACGGTGGCCTTTAACAAGGCCTTCTTGTTTTCGTCATAACTTTCTCCTTCCAAGTTCGTTTTCTTCACCGTTTTCGCCCACGTTCTCGTAATTACATCCTCTATCTTCTCCTACCTGCAATTATATGAGTAACCATAGTCAACTAATTCAAAAATATAAACCCATTAAACACATGATTATTATTGTTCTTAAACCACTTAAGGGTTGTCCCATGGACCACCCGTCACCCATTCGTTATTGATGTTAACGAATGGGGATTGGGCCTATAAATAGGCAGTTCATGTTCATAAGAAAGTATAGATTCGGCTTAATGTATTAAAGTACTGTTACCATGCCGGATTCCCTCTATGATTAACGTATCTAATGTATTCACCCTTTAAAGTATCAATAAAGTATTGTTAACATATTGATGTATCGTGTTAGCGACTAAATCTTGGCTCGCGTAATGTCGATTAATGTATTTTTACAGAATCGATTCAAATTCGAACTTCATTCTCGAATCGAATCAAATTTAGAATTGCTTTTTTTTTTTGAATTCGAATCGAATTTATCGAATCTATTTCAAATTCGAATCGAATTCGAATCCAGCATCAAAATTTAAAAATTCAAATAATTCGATTCGAAAATATTCGAGTATTCGAAATTCGATTCGTTGAACATCCCTAATCCACATTCGCAACCTACCCCAACCCAACCTTTAGTTAAAAAAAACTAATTTCTCTCTTTTTAACCTACACAACTCAAATAAACACAACCTTTCACTCCCATTAGAGTATTCACAATCCGTTCCATAGAATTTGAGGGGTTTTGTAAATAATAAGAAGTGAATGTCAATGGTTGTGGGTAGAAAAGAGAGAAAATGTTATTGTTCAAGAGTAAATTTGGTAATACACCGTTTAATAATTTCTATAAATGGTTGTGAGGGGAGGAGAGAGAAAAAATATTGAGAAATACATGAAAAATATTATTTAATTGAAAATATGATAGAAAAATATAGTATTTTTAGTGTAATTATATGTATTGGGATATGGGACGGATTGCGAATGCTCTTAGTAACCCAATCCAAACCAACTTATTAAATAAATATAACTTATAAATATTTGTTATTCCATAAAAAATACTAAAAATAATTTTCTATTTCAAAACAAATAAATTATTTATTTTTAAATATCGAAAGAAAAAAATAAAATAAAAAATAACATTCATCAATTGTCCATAGTTAATATATTTTATTCCATAAAAAATACTAAAAATAATTTTCTATTTCAAAACAAATAAATTATTTATAATATTACATTTACGTCTAAGTTTTCGCAGTGACTGTAGTACCATGTGCATGTAGTGTTAGTACGCTATTTTCTCCATCTTCCGTGTCATATTCTCATATTTCTTTGTTTCTATTGGACCTTACAATCCATAACCTTCCCTCTTTCTCTTTCTTTGTGTTATAGTGTATTGTCGCCACCGTTATTTTGTCCTTCATCTTTGTAATCCATCATTTTCGATGACAGCCTTTGACGATGTTATAAGGTGATTCTAGATAGAAAAACAGAGCGCGTGTTTGCCTGTTGTTTCCGAGGATTCCCGACAGTAGTTTAATCGGATTTGGCCGACGAATGACCATTACCGACGTCTATGGCGGCGAGAGCGGCGTCTCTGTTATCTCTCTTTACTTGGGCGGTTTCGTGTCTAATAAGATGGTGTTTGCGTGTAGTTCGTCTACCGTTGTTGGGTTCGAATTAGGAACCGTGGGTGGCGGTGGAGTGGTGTCTCAATTTGAATAGAAAATTTCCATTTATCTCCTAAAGGTTCAGATTAGTTATCTGCAATGTCCTATTTTTCTTTGGAACCATAGGTGATGCCTAGTGGCGGGCTTACCCACCGTCTATCCGGGTTCCATTTCCAAACCCTTGGTGGCGGCAGTCGTCAGTCGTGGCATAGTCTATTGTTTTCGGGTATGCTAGTCGTACCGACTTTGAGTTCATTTGATTGTAAAGTTTGGTGTGGGTTGTTTATGTTAACTTTGAATAAAAAAAATGTGGAATTGCTTGCTTTTAAATGTCTGATGTCCATGGTTTGTAATTGTGCTAGAAAGCTTAGGTCGGTCTCACTTTTGATGCAAAAATGCGTTCTTGAGCATCGGCGGCTATGATTTATCATATTGCCGGTTGTGCATCGATGGTTGGTTTGGAATTGGATTCGGATGCAGTTGGTTTACTGCTTGAATCTTCAGTATAAGTATAGGCTATGATGACGCTTCGCTATATGGCGTTGCAACCAACGTTGCAGCCATACCGGAGATCTGAGCCATGATTTCGATTTGTTTTAAAGTTTGGTTATTTGTATAGGCTATGATGCGTTACCATTTTTAAATGTTTACGAGTTTCTTTTGCTTTGTCACAAACTGTAAACAACATTCAAATCTATCACCAACAACACGACAACATTATTGTTGTTTTCTGATATAAAAAAGTTGGGTTACCTAATACCGAAATTAGGTGTAAGTTTGCTACCACAAATGGTAAATATAGTTTACTCTGCTCTTAAAGACTCAGTTACCGTATGAGTATTGGGTAAGATTTGGTTTGACTTTTTGATTTAGTTTGCTATGAAAGTTATTGTTACATTCTTTTTCAAGCTTTTATATTATCAATCAAAATCAATTGTTTTTAAGGCAGAAACAAGGAAATCTTTATAACTTCAAATCTTAAAAACCTTCAGTCATTGATATGAGTGTCGTAATTCCATTAATAAGAGAGTTAGGTAATTTGAAAAATTAAACTATGCAGGAGAAGACAAACAAAGCCCAAGAGATGGCAAAAAGATAAACTTTTACTACTATATGCGACCATGAACCTAGAAATGTAGTAGACTATTGTCAAAACAATGTCTTTTACAACCCTTACAATGGTAACACAAGTTCTATTGCGTTCTAAAACTTTATTTAATTAAGACACCCGATTTTGTTTTTTTGTTTGGACGCCCTGCTTTCTTCGGTTATAGTACGAAAACCGTGCCCCAGCAACGTGGGGAGTGCTCTTACCTGTTTATTTTAAATGTAGAAGGGGAAAACATTCATCAATGGTCAATAGTTATTTTATATTAATATTTTTGATAAGAGAGTTAATTGAAATTTTGGTTCCTGTGGTGGAACCCCGAACACAATTTTCAACCTCGTGGTGGCATTTTTGTAGTTATTGTCTCTGTGGTCAGCATTTTTTTTTGCAATTAGGACTAACCATTAACTAACTTGACTAACGTCCGTTAGTTTCAAGGGTGTTATTGTAATTTCACCCTTATATCCCCTCGTCTCCATATAACCCCCTCCCCTTTGCAACTTACTACCTTGTTCCATCTCCCACTGTGTCACACCCCCATCTTAGGCCTAGGAGTGTGATCAATAGTTGGTACCACATTTGTAAATAAATCAGAGTAGCGGGTTAATGCGGAAGTATTATAAAACACGTGGATTTAGATTATAAATATTTACAACACAAAAGATGAGACAAAAGTCTCGTTTAGGTTTACTTGTTTATAAGTTTACAAAAACATTTAATATTTAAACAAAATATCCGAGCCATCAGATTCTTAAGCCCTTCGTCCTTCAAGCTCTAATCTTGGTTACCTGCAAAATATTAGAAAATACATCAGCAACGAATGCTGGTGAATATGCTGACGCTAAAATATTTTCTTTACTCAATTACCCCTCGAGACCACGTAAGTCTCGGCCCATCTTGGCTTAGGAATAATTAAGTTAAAACAACATCATTATAAATTCGAGTCTCTACACTAGGCCACCTTAGAAAACACTGCAGCGTTTCGACATTACTTAGGTACCATAAATATACACATGGTCAATCTCACTCGAACGTACTTAGGTCCGGCCCATCGTGGCTGGAGGTCGTGACCAAGCGTGGTGTGATGTGCCCACCGCATTTTACCACATATGTAAGGATCCAGACAAACGTATACCACAGCCTGAAGGCTAGGCTTATACTCTTATTTACAATGTTTTTAGGGACACTTAGTCTCATGTAAATTTTTTCATATAACATGTTGACTCGTTTAAAAACAAGTTTGTAAAAGTGGGGTGTATTCAACTTTTGATTGGGATCGGCTTCAACCACCGTCCGTGGGTCTTTCCCTTGCTACCTCGCACTGATAGTACGAGTATAACTTTTGTTAGTCGGATATACAATCCGGCTTAAGACCTTTAGTCTTGTTTTATAATCGCCACCTCGATTATTTATTTTTTACTTTAAAACCTTTAGTTAAAAAGTAGTATTCATAAACCTTTAGTTTATTTATAAAACCCTACGTTTCTTCTTCTTCTTCAAGAAATGTATTCTTTTCTTTATTATTTAAGAATACTTATTATTACTTAATTAATATTTATAATAAAGAATCATTATACACACACACACACAGATATATATATATATATATATATATATATATATATATTTGTTGGTGCATTTTGTGACCGTCGCTATGCAATTCTGATCAGCGGAAACGAAGTACGAAGTTGTAACAACTTCGCCTACTGAAGCCCAGGCCCGAGAATGTTTTATATATATATACGTGTGTCTTGTTTAGGTTTAGGGAATCCAGAAAATAAGAGTAATTGTGTTATAGTTCATTTGTCTAGAGAGTAAAAGAGAGGAAGTGTCGTGAGGGACGACCCGAGGTAGAGCTCACCTCGGGTCGGACGTGTTTCTGTTTATGTTACGGTATGTAACGTGTTTGATTATTATATTATAAAGATCTGCAGATGTGTTTTATCCCGTTCGTGTGTTTGTTCTTGTGTTTGTGTATGTGTAATCGTGTTCTTCGTCTTCTACACCATAAACGAGTCTAGGAGGATTCCGCACTCCTAGACCTTGTGCGGATCTCGTATCGATCGGCGAAGCCCCCGGGGGGACCTACAAGTGGTATCAGAGCCTTAGGCTCTTATGCTATGGTTCGAGATCGGCGTTTTGGTGTTTCTGGCACGAATCTGATGCGTTCTTGGCTGAACAGCGCCGCAGGCGAAGTTATGGGATTCAGACGAAGTTGCTGTCACTGTTCGTAGGGTTTCGGCGATGTTATTGGCCAGCGAAGTTAGCAGCCAAACGAAGTTATAGCCAGGCGAAGTTATGGACAAGCGAAGTTGACTTTAGGCGAAGTTAACGAGAAAAAAAAAAGAGTGTTTTGGAGTTTTCGTCTGTATGGCCAGGTGTACACGATTATTGTGAGACCGAAGACGTTGTTCCGTCAACGAGTGAAACTTGTTATATCTTGGTCTTACGTGTGAACAAATACGTGTCAACTCTGGATATGGAGTTGACTTTGTGAATGGGATATTGTTTGAAACTGGATATTGACACATATTCGGGTGTTTGTGGGCAATGAAATTGTTGTTGTTCGAGGTTGACCAACTGAAGAAAGTCAAATTGAACTGAAGGTTTCGTCATTACTGGATTGCGGTCAGAGCATATTATTTATGTTATTTTCAAGGCGTTCGAGAATTGGATCCTGAAACGTGATGCTTATTTATTAGAGTGAAAATTCTGGAACAAGTTGGATTTAATCGGGAACTAAAGTGTTTATGTTCTTGATCGTTATCCCTGGTGATTGAAGATGCTTCGGATTAATGGTCATGTGTTAGATTCTGTCAAGGTGGTTTTGTGATGAAATTGATCACTTGATGTTGAGTAGTTGAAGATTAAACCTTATCGTATGCCGACGAGTTGGTGAAGTTGTGGAGGAAGCCCAACTTCACGTGTTGGTGAAGTCAGATGGACTCACGTGATTGGTTGAGATGATCTATTGGCACGAGGATGCATGCATTTCAAAGACCTCAATCGATATTGTCGGAGAAGCTTACACTGAAGGGGAGATCTGATATGGAAGACGCTGGGTGATTGGTAGATTTGTGAAGCAACATGACAGATTCAGACACGGCTGGTTGACTGCAAACAGAAGATCATCAGTTAAGAGGGGGACTGTTGGTGCATGTCGTGTAACAGATGATCTTTTGTGTTTGTTAGAATTGAGAGCAACGGTCAAAGGGGAGACTGTTGGTGCATTTTGTGACCGTCGCTATGCAATTCTGATCAGCGGAAACGAAGTACGAAGTTAGAACAACTTCGCCGTAGGCGAAGTTGTAACAACTTCTGCCATAGGCGAAGTTATAACAACTTCGCCTACTGAAGCCCAGGCCCGAGAATGTTTTATATATATATGTACGTGTGTCTTGTTTAGGTTTAGGGAATCCAGATAATAAGAGTAATTGTGTTATAGTTCATTTGTCTAAAGAGTAAAAGAGAGGAAGTGTCGTGAGGGACGACCCGAGGTAGAGCTCACCTCGGGTCGGACGTGTTTCTGTTTATGTTACGGTATGTAACGTGTTTGATTTTTATATTATAAAGATCTGCAGATGTGTTTTATCCCGTTCGTGTGTTTGTTCTTGTGTTTGTGTATGTGTAATCGTGTTCTTCGTCTTCTACACCATAAACGAGTCTAGGAGGATTCCGCACTCCTAGACCTCGTGCGGATCTCGTATCGATCGGCAACGCCCCCGAGGGGACCTACAAGAGGTATCAGAGCATTGTCTTAAAGATGTGCCGATGAAGACAATGCCCAAGTTGGATTCAACAACAGTTGCGCGACTATGGTCTGAATTTCTTACTTACTCCTATTTGCATTGATAACACAGCTGCTATCTCAGTAACTAACAATCCCGTGAAGCACAGTAAAACTAAACATATTGACATACGTCATCATTTTATACGGGATTGTGCTGAGAAGAAATTGATTGTGCTTGAAAAGGTGATACGCTTGATAATTTCGCTGATTTATATACTAAAGCGTTTGACAAATCAAGATTTCAAAACCTTATTGAGTTGAATGGGATGATCAATCCCGAGTAACCATGCTTTTTATGTTTATTAAAAAAAAGGAAAAAAAAAAAAAGAAGGTCACTATCGCTTAGAATTATGTCGGTTGCCTCAGTTTGAAGGACATGTCTTAGGATATGTTTGGTCCTCATTTCTACTTGTAGAATATGCGGATAGTCATTAACAAGATGACTGAAAGTGACCGGGGCGGTTTATGATGTGTTTTCATTCTTTTGCTTAAAATTAGTCGATCATACTTAGTTAGAAGGACACATACTAGTATGTGGTCGGTCCAGCTGATCCATTGGATCTTCGGGATAGCCGTTTACCTGAAGACTTTGTTTTGGTTGGGGCGATTGATGTTAAAATTTTTCTTTTTGGGAAATGAAATTATTTTTCAAGTCTACTACTTCGTAAGAAGTTCTATTTGCTATGTTTTAACAGAAAATTGATCCAACCTTGGAAAATGATACATATACTGATTCTGTGTGCTTAACTAGTGAAGTTATTAGGCTTAAAAGGCTTTAGAACAGTCATAGTATGTCATGGTAACTTTTTATGGTGCGTAAAAGTAGATGTGATACAAACTATATCTACTCGATTTTACGTGGAAACTCCTTAAGAGTTTTGCATGTCTTCATATATATCTTTCCGAATGATAGGCAGAAAAGCGATTACCCAGTCATACACGAGCCTGTTAGTGTTCTGATTCCCGTAAAGATAGTGTGTGAAGAAACTGCAGTGATCCAGATTCGGGACTTGCAGTTGATTACTACTCTGAAGTCTATGCAAATGTTTATTAAAAAAAAAAAAAAATAATATATGAGTTATTGAAACACTCTAAGAGCTGAAAATGTCAAGACTTCTCAATCATGGAGTAAGAAAGAGAACGGGAAGCAGATGAAGAGTACTTACAAACTTAATCAGACACTACGGGTCGAAGTCAATTCGGGGTGACTTGGGGAAAGCCAAATACGCTTTGAGAATAGATAGGAGGCATCATAATCTCTGAGTTGTTGCCCACTTAAATTTTGAGCTTAATTGAACTTAACTCGTATCACTGAAACGATGAAAACCATCTTAAGTTATTTACCTGCTTACAACCTGTTTCTTTATGTCATACTACAGCTAAACATGGATCTATGTGACAGTCACGTAGTTAGTATGATTCCTGTTCGGATCTTTTCTAAAACGTAGTAGTCCCTATCGAGACTGAAATTTGATCCCTTGTACTTTAATTTTTTAAAAGTTTTTCGTACTTAGGTAGTTTATGATTTTATAACTGGTTACTTGGACTTGATCGTGTTATTTAATTCTGAAAGGGAAATTTTAAAAGTTAATTGCAAAATGTTCAAATTATAAGGGTTGATTTTGTAAATATAGGCGAAGTTGTTAAACATGCGAACTTGTGAATAACTTCGCCTAGGCGAAGTTAACCGTAACTTCGCCTGTATAACTCCGCCCCTATATAAGGATTTTCAAAGGTCAAACGATTCATTATTCACAGATCTAAGCGAACTTATTCCGGCGAACTTAACCAGTTTTCAGCGAACTTGTTGTTTTTCCAATTCCTTGTTCTTTTTTCCAGATTTCGTTTCGATTTCAAGGTTCGTGGTGTCGTACATCGTGTTGTCAATGCTTATCAAAGGTCGTTTCGACTTGTTTCGATACCTCGGACCGACGGATTTTTGAACCGGATTTTAAAGCGTGTTTTTACGTGTTCATGAACAACCTGATCGTCTAAATATCCTTAATATCTTGTGTTTGGGAGTTCTTAATCGTCAAAATTGACCGAAACACCAGATTTTCGATGTTGAATCGATCTTACTGTCGCCGATTCAGTTTCAGGCGAACTTAGGGTTTCGGCGAAGTTATCCGTAACTTCGCCTGAGGCTCAACTTCGCCTGAGGCGATGTTGTGGTGAGGCGAAGTTATCACTAACTTCGCCTGGACCCTTTTTTAATTATTGTTTATTAGACGAACTTAAAGTTGAAGCGAAGTTGTGCCCAACTTCTCCCCACCTTTAACTTCGCTTATACAGATTTTCACAACTTCGCTCATGGTAACAAGCGAACTTGTGTTATGCCTTAACGTTTATCTAACTTGGTTCGTTTGTTGCAGATATGGCTGCAGTAGCAGGTGCTGGAGGTGCTGGAGGAGACGATGGAGATAATCAGAGGCAATTCTTCCCGGGTCATAACATGTATATCACCTTAGACCCGGAAGCGAGCGGTGTTGAGGATTACCGCGAGATAATCACATTCCTCATTCGCTCGAGGATATTCCACGCTATCACTACGACTCTGCCGATTTCCTTACCCAATATCGAGGATTTCTGGCAGACTGTGGAATACGATTGCCGCGTTGAGCCCCCGGTTATGCGAGCAACCGTCAACAATCAAGAGGTTCAGTTCTCATCTGAACAAATACGGGTGGCTTTACGGTTCGGTGAGGAGACTAGGGATGACCCTACAGAGTTTGTGGCTCCGTTCCGTGATGGAGCGTTTCTCCGAATGGGCTATTCTGGTCCATTAGGTGATACTCAGAGGAGGAAGGGTTTCCTACTCGATCAGTGGCGCTTCCTCATGCACGTAATGATTGTCTGCATGTCAGGGAGGAAGGCGGGCACTGACGGGATGGGTGCGACCATGCAGTCCGCAATGACTGCTCTGACTTATAACAAACGTTATAGCTTCAGTCAGATGGTCTTTTATGAGATCGATAGGCAGAGGAGAGCGATGGCTCGTGAGCGGTTCATTATGTATCCAAGATTCATTCAGATGATCTTGAATCAGGTTGCTCTCACGTTGCCTCAAAGACGTCCAATACGATACGTGGAGAGTGTGAGCAAACGGATCTTTGCTCAATGCCGGACTTCGAGTGCGAGAAGCAAGCCTGAGCTGCGTCCGAGGCATACTCCACTGTTTGGGTATTTAATCAACCCGGAGTATGTTCCTGCTACTGGGGATGAGTTCAGAGACCCTCAACCACGACAGGCAGGAGCAACTCGAGATGTACCTGCTGTGCCTGTTGTATCGGCTGAGGAGGATGTAGACCTTGATGCTGCATTTGGCGGCCAAGGATTCTTCGACATGGACCGGTTTGATCCACAAGAAGAGGTGCAGGTCTCTGCTGCACAGGTTAGGGAAGTGAATGTTACTAGAGCAGCTACGACGGTGGCTGACTCAGATCTTGATGCTGTAATGAATGAAGCTAGACGGATGTTGGTGACTCGAGAGAGGACGGTTGGGAAGAGAAAGAGGGCAGTTGATGATAGTGAGTCAGAAGAAGAAGAAGATATTCACAAACTGATCAAACGTTCAAGACGGGAAAGGACAGGTGCAGGTATGGGAGCTGGAGAGACTTCAAGAGTTGTACGTTTCGCTCCATCCGCACTGTCAGGTATGTCGATTGTTCCTACATCTGTACAGGTTACAAGTTTAAGCGCCGCGGATGTTCCCGTGGTGGCTACATCAGCTTTCGGCATCCCATCCATCACACTACAGATGACGACTCCAGAGATTGTATCGTTGCCGCCTCCAACGCTTACTCCGTCGGAGGTTGTTGCACGATTTATTGAGTCTACAGTCGTTGCAACTGCATGGTTGTCGGTCACGTTACCACCTGCGGTTACGTCCACAGCTGCTTCTGATGTCCCGGTTTCATTCGAAATCCCTGCTGAGTATACTCAAGACACATCTCACATGAGGTTTGATTTCGATGCAACCCTCTCAGACTCGGAGAGAATAGCTGCACTTGAGCGGGTCGTGGCAGAACAATCAAGGGTGAATCTTGTCCAGACCCAGGCTATTCAACGCCTAGTAGCAGAAAATCAACTACAGTCGTCCCTCCTGGTTGAACATGGGAGAATTATGGATGCTATGAAGGAGTTCTTGGCATCTCAGGGGGAGACAGCCTGTAAAGGCGACGAGTTAAGGATAAAGAAGAGAAATGATAGAGACGATGATCCCAATGCATCGAAAGGTGCAGGTGGTGAGTTGCCAAGAACTACTCAAGCTCTTGGGACTTCCACAGCTGAGGGGGAGTCTGCAGGTGCGGCTGGCAGTTCTGGTGGTGATGAGGTGGTGATGGTTGATGATGAAGAAATGGGAGATGATGTGATTGATGCTTTGAAAGAATTAGATGATGATATGTTTAGTGATGATGTGTTGTTTGATGATGATGTGCTGCCAATTGAGGAGATTGAAAAGATTGGTGCTGAAATAGTGATTGAAGATGATGTTGAAGAGGGTGAAATAGTTGAGGAGAATGTTGAACACGAGATCCCTGAAGTTGAAAAGTCAGATGTATGTCAAGACACAGCAGGTGATGATACAGAATGGGAGGAGCAGCCTAGATGGAAGGAAGGCTATGCTCATTGGTTTATCAAAACTAAGAAGCCTGCTGTTCCAACCATGTTCAAGAAAAGTTATAATATCAAAGGCTATGCTGAATCAAAGAAAGGAATTATCTGTTGGCTATATGATGAACAGTTAAAAGTGTTCGTGGTGAAAAGATATGATGGGATCCAATACTTTAAGAGGACGTTGAGATCTCTCAATACATTGCCTGAATGTGAGGTGAAGGATTTGGCTAGATTGGGGTTGATTAATAGAAGTGACGACAACATGGCCAGAGTTATTGGGAAGATCGTGTGGAAAGAAAGTATTAAAGAAAAGAAGTTTGAGTTATTAAAGCCACAGAAGGGAAAGCTAGTGGAAGATAAAGAAAGGGGAATGAGAGCAGATGGCAAGCCTTGGATGGTAATGAAGTACAAACCGATTCGGTGTCTTAAAGATGTGCCGATGAAGACAATGCCCAAGGATGTGTTAAAGAACCTTAAATGGTGGTATGTTGATTGCCAGACTGCTGAAGCCGTGATGGAAGACGAAGACGAACAAGAAGTGCTAAGAGTGTATGATCCGATGCATCTTGTTAATTTATCGAAAACTGATCTGCAGGTGTTAAATGAAAAGAAGATATTTTATATTCCTGCTTGGAAAGACGAAGCGAGGAAATATCAGCGAGTAGTCACGGTATGTGTGAGAGAATGAGTACATGCATGAAGACAAAGAGATTGAAGGTTACAAGTCACGTGCTTGAAGATCAAGACATGAAGCTACTGCCAAGGGGGAGTCTGTTGGTGCATAATGTCAGTAGTTCATAGTCTAGTGTCTGTAATCGAGTCTGTAATGTTAATTATGTTTTATATATGTCTTAAGCGAAGTTACTGACAAGTTCGCTGTTTAGGCGTACTTGTTAGTCAAGCGAAGTTATGGACAACTTCGCCTGAATATGCCAGGCGAAGTTGTCGTGTATTTATATACCTAGGTTACGGCTTGGTTTGAGAAGTTCTAATCAGTTGTTCGTGTTAGTTTGTTTGAGTTGTTACGAGAGCTGTAACGTGTGTCTGTAATAGTGATATCGTATCACGTGTTTGAGTTATTATATAACGTGTGTTCGGTTCGTGTGTTCGTGTGATTCGTGTTCTATACTCGTAACGATCTACGCAGGGATTCCGCACCTGAGTAGATCGAGATATCTCGTGCGATCCATCCAGGGAACCTACAATATTTCTTTTCTCTTCTTTTTCTTTCTTTGTTATATTTTCTTTTGTTTATCGAGGTATCGAGTATAACCTCGACATAGGGTATTAAGCCTTTATAATATTTTATCATTTTATTCGGGCATTATGCATACCTTGGTTGGCTTATAAAACCCTAGAAAATCGAGCAGCACTTCAACGCCATTGTTGGAACTTATGTTTTAGACCGACGCATCGAATTAATTTGTGGGTGAAAAATATATTATTTGGTATCGACCAAGGGTGGATGGCTTGAAGACCAAGTCATGCTAGACTAGTATAAATAGATGTTTTTATTCATTTGTTTAGTATGAGTGACTGTATTGTGTTTTTGTGAGATTTAGGGTTTTATCCCTTTGAGAGAGTCTCCGCCTCCAGGATGAGCTCTCCTGGCGGCGGCTGATATTTCTTGTGTGTGTATGAATGTATGTATGAATGTATGTATGAGTGGTTCATCTTTATGAGAATCATTCGACTAATGAAATCATACTACTAAATCTATCTATTGTGTTTCGATTACATATAATTGTTCATCCTACTTTATTGATTATTGTTAATCGAAACGAACTCTCCACATCCGTCCATTATTATCGTTCAAGAGTGAATACGTGTTACGATCTTAACCCGGATCCGAGCTCCATCGTTAATACCGATTATTCACGCTTCCGCAACCGGGCTCGGTTCTCACAATTGGTATCAGAGCGGGGTTACCGAATCATTCAGACTAACCGCTGAACAGATTCATTTCGCTCTTGAATCCACCATGGACGTTATGGATTGATGTTTGGGTTGATGACTCGTTTGGAGATCCAACATCAATTTCATGTTTATTCGGTCAGAACGGTCCAGATCTGATGTAACAGTGTTATTTGGCTCGTTTTGGGGCAACACTGTTCATTTGATGATTCCCAGATCTGAAAAGGTTGATTATGATATGAAGATAGGTTTCTTTGATTTCGAGATAGCGTGGATATTGCTACAATGATTAATTTCAGATTATGATACTTGTTTCCAGATCTAAAAATTAGGGTTTATGTGTGCTCGTTATTGTTTATGTTATTTGTGCTGCTCGAACTGTACATGATTTGGTAGACAAACATTGCCACTGGTACAAAATGGTATGGAGAATATACAAGTCAGAAATGAACATGTACTAGAGGCAATATCATTATGGTTTGTTGCAGCAGATGCGAAGTGAATATTCAAGCAGGTTCTGCAAGGGCAAATCAGTAACTGATTATGCAGAAATGAAGTTTTGGTGTCTCGAGCATACTATGATCATATAATACTGAACTCGAGTATGGAAAATGACTAAGTGTTGCTTAGAGCACAGGAGGTGTTTTGCCCAAGCACATCTTTGTTTGGCTCAAGCGCAGGTTATTTCGAGCACATCTTATATCGAGCACATCAAATTCGATCACACTTTGTGAAACCCAGAGCATATCCTTTGTCTTCTCAAGAAAACTATCTTCTTTAAGTCTCGAACAAACTTTGTTATTTATTCGAGCAGACTCTTTTTCGAGCATACTTTGCTTTTGTCTTGAACAATTATGCTTGTGAAGAGAAAACTCAAGTTTGTGTCGAGCACACCGTTGCTCCCGAGAGCATACTTTTGCTTCCGAGCATGTTTGGTGGAAAATGAAAAAGAACTAAGTAATCCGAGCACACTTTTGTTTCCGAGCACTAAGTAATCCGAGCACACTTTTGCTTCCGGGCACACTTTGTGCTAGTGAAAAAATTGAAAAAAATCACAAGTGTTTTGCTTTTCGGGTACACTTTGTGATAGGAAAGTGCTTCCGGGCACACTTTGTGCTAGTTGAAAATTGAAAATTCACAAGTGTTTTGCTTTCCGGGTATACTTTGTGCTAGGAAAGTGCTTCCGAGTACACTTTGTGCTAGAAGAGTGCTCCCAGCACACTCTGTGCTAGGAAAATGCTCCCAATCACACTTTGTGCTAGGAAACAGAGTTTGTGAAACATTTCAAACTTTTGAAGAAACTTTTGAGATTTTTGGTGCGGAAGATATTCTCTGCGGAAGATATATACCAGGGGTATTTTGGTAATTTTTCTCCAATCATCAACAAGCTTATGGAATTCAAACCTCATCCAATTTCACGACTTCATCAAAAGCTTTACAAGAACAAGTGTTGACCAAGCTTACGGATTTAATCACTTTTAGTGTCAACCAACATATGAATATGTTTATTTTCAGATTTTTACAATCTTGATAAGGATGGTCAAGATTATTTCACCCACACTTGATTTGAAGACAAATTTATTAAAGACAATTGCAACGAAATTGGGGGAGTAAAAATCTTTGAATTTCATTTCAAATGGTTAGCTTCAAATCAAGTAAAAGACTCAAGTTAAGAATTGAAGATTATTTGATGATCACATTGAGTTTATTTCTTTTTGTGATAACCTTGTTACTTGAAGTTGATCATTGAAGTTCAAAGCCTCGTTCATATGCCCATACAACTATATCCAAAAGTGATATAAGAGTGATGATTCGAAATGAACAACGGGAGAAGCTTAACGTGAGGGGGAGAATTTCAACAAAAGACAACGAGTTATGAGGTAATCATGGAAGAAATTCGATGGCATCTGTCTAAGGGGGAGATTGTTGGAACTTATGTTTTAGACCGACGCATCGAATTAATTTGTGGGTGAAAAATATATTATTTGGTCTCAACCAAGGGTGGATGGCTTGAAGACCAAGTAATGCTAGACTAGTATAAATAGATGTTTTTATTCATTTGTCTAGTATAAGTGACTGTATTGTGTTTGTGTGAGATTTAGGGTTTTATCCCTTTGAGAGAGTCTCCGCCTCCAGGATGAGCTCTCCTGGCGGCGGCTGATATTTCTTGTGTGTGTATGAATGTATGTATGAGTGGTTCATCTTTATGAGAATCATTCGACTAATGAAATCATACTGCTAGTTTTATCTTGTTTGTGTTTTGATTACAATTTTTCATCCTATTATTGTTTGTTAATCAAATCAGGCTCTCTCTCAATACACCTCATCCATCCAAACATCTTTCAAGAGTGAATACGAGTGAGATTCGATCCCAACCCTAGACCCGAGCTCCACACCGTATAGTAACGACTATATTCACGCTTCCGAATCGGGGCTCAGCTCTCACAGCCATTTTATCTCCTTTCGACCTTTGCTTGATCAACTCTTCACTTGGGCACGTTAATCGAGACACCAAATCTTCACGACACGAATTTCGAGATGATCATCGGACGTCACACTAATAACACCTTCTTACTTATAACTTCGTCGGGAGGTGGCACGATTATCAAGGTATGGAACGGAAATCGAGGAATCGGGGCACGCTTTTCGAGGTGGATCGAGGGTCGGGTTTATATATCTTTGAGAGATGCTAGAGAGAGAGTACAGAAATGATTTTTGTGTGGAAAATGAGAACCCAGACCTTGCTATTTATAGACAAATTTTGGAAGCCCGTCACGTATCGCGACGTAGGTCGCCTGAGTCACCACGTAGACCTGCCACGTGGCGACACGTGGCAGGCGTTGTGCCGCGTGGCGACACATGGCGGCCGTGTTGCCACGTGGTGACACGCGGTGACATATTGTGCCACCGTCTGCCACATGGCACACGTGTCCAATTGTGTCAGACAACCCATCGCGGTACGCGATGGGTCTCTTTTCTGATCCATCGCGTATTGCGATGGGTCGAAAAATAGAATTTATACTTTTAATCCCCGAGTTTGGAAATTAATTTGGTCCCTTGACTTTGGATTTTGGCATTTTTGGCTCGAATTTTTCCGTGATGTTACATCCTCCCCACCTTGAAATAAATCTCGTCCTCGAGATTGCTTCACGTAAATAAGTGGGGGTATTTCTTTTTCATTTCCGTTTCGAGTTCCCAAGTATACTCGGGCCCTTTTCGTGAGTTCCTTTTAACTTTCACAATTTTCAAGGTTCGTCTTTTGAGTATCGTTGTTTTCGAATCTTCTATTTGTATTGGTCTTTCAATGAGTTTTAAATTCTCGTTAATTTCTAAATCTTTTAATGGCACTGAAAGAGATTCGTCGGCTAAACATTTACGCAGATTCAAACAAGGAATACGTCGTGTATCCCTTGCAATTCCTCGGTTAATCGCAAGCGGTATGCAACAGTACCAATTCGTTCAAGTACCTCGAAGGGTCTAACGAATCTAGGACTTAGCTTTTTATTCTTACCGATGCGAACGACTCCTTTCCAAGGCGAGACCTTTAGAAGAACTTTGTCACCAACATTAAATTCTAATGGCTTTTGACGGACGTCGGCGTAACTCTTTTGGTGGTCACGTGCCATCTTAAGCCGTTCACCGATTTGGAGAACTTTGTCGGTGGTTTCTTGGACTATCTCGGGTCCAGACAATTGATTGTCTCCAGTTTCAGACCAGAACACAGGCGTTCTACATTTTCGACCATATAACGCCTCGAATGGTGCGGCTTGAATACTTGTGTGATAACTATTGTTATACGAAAATTCCATTAGGGGTAAGTGGTCATCCCAACTTCCACCTAAGTATATCACACAATCACGGAGCATATCTTCCAACGTTTGAATTGTCCTTTCACTTTGCCCATAGGTTTGTGGATGATAGGCACTGCTAAGGTTTAGCTTTGTACCAAGAGCTTGTTGGATGCTATTCCAGAAATGAGACGTGAAACGACTGTCTCGATCAGAGATTATAGATAGCGGTACTCTGTGTAATGCAACAATGGTGTTCACATAGATATGCGCTAGTTTATCCATTGAATACGACTCATTGATGGGTATGAAGTGTGCAGACTTTGTTAATCGATCCACAATCACCCAAAAAGCATTATGTTGTCGAGTCGTTTTGGGGAGTTTAGTGATAAAGTCCATGGTTATTAACTCCCACTTCCATACGGGAAGTTTGGGTTGCTGGAGCAATCCCGAAGGCTTTTGGTGTTCAGCCTTGACTTTTAGACAAGTTAAACATTTCGCAACATGCGAAGCGATGTCCTTTTTCATTCCATTCCACCAGTAGTTTGGACTTAGGTTTTTATACATTTTGTCACTACCGGGGTGCATCATGTATTTGGACTTATGGGCTTCGTTCATGATTTTCTCATGCAAGTCCCCAACGATTGGTACCCAAATCCGGTTTCCCATTCGAAGGATACCATCGTCACCTTTGACTAGCGAGTCAATGGTGCCGTTACGTTTTTCGTCGGAGATTTGGTTTTCATTGATTGCTTGAGTTTTAGCAGATTTGATTTGTTCGAAAAGATCAACTTGAAGTTCAAGCCTTAACTCTCGGACTGTTTTCGGTTTTTCGTGCTCTTTATGGCTCAAGGCGTCAGCCACAACGTTGGCTTTGCCTTCATGATTAACAATTTCACAGTCGTAGTCGTTAAGAGTTTCCATCCAGCGTCGTTGGCGCATGTTAAGCTCTTTTTTATCATAGATGTGCTTCAAGATTTTTTGATCAGTGTAAACGGTAAATCTTACTCCATAGAGATAATGCTTCCATATCTTTAAGGCAAAGATTATGGTGCCTAACTCTAGATCGTGAGTTGTATAGTTCTTTTCGTGCACCTTGAGTTGACGAGAGGCGTAAGCGATCACTTTCTTATGTTGCATTAGTACGCATCCTAAACCGGAATGGGATGCGTCACTAAAGACAACGAAATCTTCAGTACCTTCTGGAAAGGCCAGTATAGGTGCTTGGGTAAGCTTTTGTTTGAGTATATCGAATGCCTCTTGTTGTTTTGTTCCCCACTCATACTTGATATTTTTACGAGTTAAAGAAGTTAAGGGAACAGTAATTCGGGAAAAGTTTTCGATGAACCTACGGTAATAGCCGGCCAAACCTAAGAAACTTCGAATTTCGGTTGGCGATTTTGGTATCCCCCACTTAGAGATAGCTTCAATCATAGCGGGATCAACTTGAATACCTTTGACATTAATGATGTGACCACGAAATTGTACCTCGTGCAACCAGAACTCATATTTTGAGAACTTGGCGTACAACTTCTCAGTTCTAAGAATTTCGAGTAGGGTTTGAAGATGATTTTCATGATCGTCCTTTGACTTAGAATAAATGAGTATGTCATCGATGAAGACGATAACAAATTTATCCAAGTAAGGCTTACAAATTCGATTCATCATGTCCATGAATGCAGCTAGCGCATTAGTAAGTCCAAATGGCATAACGGTGAACTCATAATGGCCATACATTGTTCGAAAGGCGGTTTTTGGGATATCTTCGAATTGAACTTTGAGTTGGTGATAACCGGAACGAAGATCAATTTTAGAAAAGAAGCTTGCACCTTGAAGTTGGTCGAATAGATCATCGATTCGAGGGAGTGGATAAGGTTCTTAATTGTGACTTTATTTAGGGCACGATAATCAATACACATGCGCATGGATCCATCCTTCTTCTTAACAAAAAGTATTGGCGCTCTCCATGGCGATGAACTCGGTCGAATGAAGCCTTTCTCAAGAAGCTCGTCGAGTTGTTTCTTTATCTCCTTCATTTCAGTTGGTGCGAGACGATACGGAGTCTTGGCGATCGGAGCAGTACCCGGAATGAGATCGATTCTAAACTCTACTTCACGATCGGGAGGGATTTCAAGAAGTTCGTCGGGAAAGACATCGGCATAATTGGAAACAACAGGAACGTCTTTGATTTCTTTGGGTTTAGATTCTTCGGTGACGTAGGCCATGAATGCTAAGCATCCTTGATTTAAACATTTGTTAGCCCTTATCATGGAGATTAGACTAACTTGGCCAGCGTCTTTATCCCCTTCTATTCGAATGGTTCGTTTATCAGGGGATCGAAGTTCAACGGTTTTGCTATTGCAAAGGATACGAGCATGGTTGTCGGATAACCAATCCATACCTAATACAATATCAAAACCCGCAAGAGACATAGGCAATAGTTGGATAGGCAAAACATAACCAGCTAATAAGATTTTTCCGTTTTCCAGAGCTTCGGAGATTTTAATGGTTTCGCCACTAGAGGTCTCGACGTTTAGAGTTTTATTAAGTTTGATTAAAGGTTCGTTTAATAGACTACAAAAGTTATAATCTATAAAACTTAAGTTGGCACCCGAATCAAACAAGACTCTAGCATAATTGTTGTTAACTAGGAACGTACCGGTAATGGTTTCCGGTATATCGGCCGCTTTCTTTGTGTCAAGGACGAAAATTCTTGCGTTGCCCTTCTTTGGCTCGTTCTTTTGACCACTACCACCTGCACCACCAGTCGCGGGTTTGTTCTTGGGGCATTCAAAGCTTAGATGTCCCATTTCTTTGCAGTTGTAACAGGTCATCTTCTTCTTCCAACAATCGGCCGTTGCGTGGCCGGATCTATTACACGATTCACAGACTCGTGGATTAAAATGGCATCTACCCCTATGATATTTCTTACAAGTCTTGCATTGCGGAATGCTGGGGTTGAAGTTGGACCTTCATTGGTCAACTCCATTACCCTTGAAATGGGTATTTCCTTCTTTCTTCGAGTCTTGTGTTGTTACAACCCTCTTATCCTCTTCCTTGTTGCGGATCATTCCGCCCATCAACTAACCGGCCAATTCCATCGCGGAGTCGGCAGTTTTTGGCAAGTGAGACCTTACCATGTCACGAATCTCTCGTGGTAATCCCCAAATATAACGTGTTACTTTGCTGGATTCAGGAGTAACCAACCGGGGAACCAAACGACAGTATTCGTGAAATTTTGTGTTGTACCCACGAAGGTTTGTTCCAACAACCTTGTGATTCAAGAATTTGGTTTGGATTTGGTCCATCTCATGCATCGGACAAAACTTTGCCATCAACAACTCCTTAAACTCGTTCCAGGTTAGATTGTACATCATCTCCCTTCCTTTACTCATGATCATTGTATTCCACCACTCGAGTGCTTCCCCTTTGAACATGAGGGCAGAATATTGAATCTTCTCTTCATCAGAACATTTGCTTGTAATTACAATCGTCTACATTTCTTCAAGCCACCTCACGGTTGTGATGGTTCCCTTGTCTCCATGGAATTCTTTCGGTCCATAGTATTTGAAATCCTTAAACGAACATCCACCGATCTTGAGTTTCTTAAATTCTTGTCTAACACCTCCATAAACATTCGATTCGTGAACACTTTCTTCGATATGAGATGGTTTCGGCCGGGACTTAACGGATCTTCGAGAAGGATTAACAGATTGGGAATGTTTGGATTGCCTAGATTGTGATCTAGCTTCGGATTCATCCCTAACAGCCTTTTTAATCATTTGTTGGATTTTATTCATATATTTTTCAGGTATTTGTTCATCTTGTTTGTATTCGGGGTCTTTCCCCTTGTCTTTTCTTTTCTCGGCTTCTATTCGAGAAGCCTCCAAGTTTTTTCTTTGATTAGACATTTTATCTTTTTCAATCTTTTCTTTTTTATCTGAAATTTAACAAATTTCTTTTCTTAAAACACAAGTTTTATTTATTTCACACACACATATATATCATAAAAATGATATATATATATATATATATATGTTATTTTTACAACATCTTTATATATAACGTATAAAGGATATATATATATATATATATATATATATATATATATATATATATTCCTATCTTTATTTTCTTTATTACAACATATGTTACATATAACATACAAATTATCTTAACACATAAGCTTCACTTCTTGAAAACACGCCATCATCACCATCATCTCAATCCTTCATGAATTGCTTCACAACCTTGGTTAGCTTGTTACACTTTTGAAGAAGCGTCTCTCCTATATTCTTCTTTTTCTTCGCGTCAATAGCAATCTTTTTTCTCAAATCGTCCGTCTCGTGTAAGGCTCGATCCATGTGTTCCTCCTGTGACTGGGGAATGTCATTGGGATATCCATAGCGGGGTGGGGGATCACGGTGTCTGTCACACCCGGTCCATAGGCGGAAACAACCGGTGTGCGACTCATGAAAGGTTTTTCGAGAGCGCGGTTAAGCAACAACTATATGATAAAATACATGAGGATTTCATTCATAATATAAGTTTTACAAAAATATCCATAAAAAAAAAGTTTACATATAACATATTGAGATTTCACAGTTATGTCCTGCTGAAGGGAGATATAACCATGAAAACTCCAAAATATAAAATCCTCATACATGAAATTTCCATAGTTAAACATAAAACCGTAGTGAGACACCGTGACCTCTCCACGTAGCTAAATACCTGAAAGACACGTAAAATAATTTAATCAGTACAAACTGAGTGAGTTCACAAGTTTTGTGACTCGATAAAATGCTTTATAATATAATTCTCATAACGTCATGAATGCAGTATCCATGACTTGCAGTGTAACGTGAATACATGAGTTCGTAACCATTCCTTGACTATATATATACACTATAAAGCCCCACATAACATCCCACGAGTCCACGAGGGAATAAATAAATCGGAAAACTAAGCACCCGTCTTATAAAGTGGCGCGACCACTTACGAGTGGGTTGGTCAGACCAGTAGTACTACCCGTAGAATTCCTCGGCTATAGTTGCCTATAGTTTATGGTTATAATATATACCGGGGACTTTATGTACCATGAGCGCGCCAAATATCTCATGTACACGCACATTGTAAATCAAGATAAACACCATGATAAAACATATTTAAACACGTGTCCCTCGCCCCGAAAACAGTTTAAAACATAGTGAAAATAGGGGCTGTGAGACTCACCTTAAATGAGGAATAATGTTCCGTTATACTTGGTGAGTTTCCTGTATTATATCGTATACGTATGCACTTCAGTACATAATATATATAACTATTAATACTTAGCCCGATACATACTTATGAGGTGACGGTATATATGTATACTTTTTATACATTAGCGATACGGACGTTAGACAACGTCTTATACTTGTTATGTATTTCCGTTATATCCTCTTTATATATATATCCTCCGAGCATTAGGGAATGCTCGATACAAATTATTCGTCGGTAATCATGACGTTCGTGACATGCTTTAGCCTAATAGGTTTTGGAGCTCTCATCGTTAGTCCCCAGGTAGGTAACGGGCCCATCTATGATATATTCAGTTACCAGCCTAGACAGGACGTCCCGACTACCGGCACCTCCACCCTTCCAGTTACTCGCAATGTCCATCACAAAAACCCGTATTTTATATTTATACGTATGGCACATATATAGGAATATATGTGTAATAATTGTATATATCATTTCCTCATGTATACGATAAGTATTATTAGTATTTTCGTCTTCGTAACATATAGTTATCACATCCTTTGTTTTTATAACATTATACATGGGTATTTATATTTTCATTTGCATATATAGGAATATACGTGTACCTTGTATTTTACCCGTACAATCATCGTTATTTTTATTTCCAAGACTTGATGCAAGGATTGCACCTTATGTTTAATGTGCACTTTTATTTATACTTTTATCTTTATTACTAGTACTCATATTTTATCATTATTATTATTATTACTATTATTATTACTATTATTATTTTTACTTTTATGACAAACCCGATACGGTTTTTTAATACGTTAGTTATACCCTTTTTAAAGTTTAACATAACCAAAATTCCATCTTTACATTTATATCATCTTGTTTATTTATAAGTGGGTTTTACTACTCAAGATCATTTTTATCTTAACTAGGTGTTCTATTAACCTTAACCTTCCTTAAACACCCTTTAAATCCTTTATATCTTTTACTTAACATGATTTATCCTTAATTATATGTCATTTCAACACACTTCAAGTTTATGTTTATGTCTAATAACCTCATTATGTATATGTATCTTAGGCTTAGTCCATGTTTTTCTACTAAACATTATATGGCATTAGTACCTTGGGAATGTCGGTTTTTGAGCGATTTAAGACGAGATCCAAGTTCCTTGACGTTACCCACGATGTTAAGAGTCTACAATATGTTCAAATAACATGAAATAGGTGGATTAGGGTCAAGTAAAATGATGAGACCGTGGCTGGACAGAATCTGTGTTTTTCCAGCCACCATAAACTGTTACAACTCGAGTTTTCGGCTTACCTAATGCTGAAATGAAGCCGGAAATGGATGTTCAAAAGGTGGTTCGTGATCCTTGCGAGTTTCCTTGGATTCCTAAACAAGAATCACCCAAAAATACCAAGTGGTTTGTGAGATATGAACAAAAGAAGAGAGGGGGGTACTGCTGGAAAATGCAGTTTCCAGTAGTGACCTTTGAAGGTTCAAAGCTTTTTACCGAGTCTTCCGGGCAGAGATCCGTTCAAGGCTTTCTACCACGGTTTAAGGATTTCTTCTAGATTTCCAACGATATATAGGGTTCAAGATGTTCAGAGCAGCATTATAGAGAAAACGGGTTGCAAAGAGGCGGCTGTGGTGGTGCTCTGCTGCTGCCTTCGGCCGAGAGAAGAAGAGGTTGGTTTGGAGCTATGTTTCTTGAGTTTGTGTGTGGTGTTTTCCATCCAAGTACTTGGTCTTATTTATAGGAAAACGCAAGGGAACACATCCCTTGGTTTGGGGGATTATAATCTTATCAAATCAAGTGCAATAGTGATCAAAGTATGGTGTTTATTGTTGTTTATTTGAGGGAATGGGGGAGGCGGCCATAGGGAATGGTTAGGAAGATTTTTGCTTGATCATGTAGTACATTCACAATTATGATGTTGAAGATGATGATGATACATGATCATGATACATATGGATGCATGGATAATGGTTTATAAGATTTAATGTGGTGTTTGTTCCTTGTACATTAAAACTGAATGGGAAGAGGTTGGGGTTCGGCTTTGGGCTGCAAAGGGAAGGTATTATGGTCATTTATTAAATATATTGGTTGTCCAAATGTAGTGCTAAGTTCAATCTTGGTTCGGGTCTTAAGTGGATAGTCGTTAGGACGAGTTGATCATCGAGTAAACAAGTTATGGAATTTATATTGGACTTGGGTATTATGAGCTTCTCTTAATTTATTTGGTCACCTATAAAGTATTATAGATGGTATGGAACCCGGTATTTATTTCGGTTCCCGGTATGATGTATATTTAAATTTAGCCCGGAGTTATATTCGGTTAAATAGTGCTCCATATTGTAATCTTTCATGGATTGTTTAAATTATTAACTTCATATTATTTTGACTAGTATACCTTTAATTCCTTCATAGTTTCATATCTTGGTCGTCTCACTGTATAATGTATCATTGATTTGGCCGGTTCAGCGACTATATTCTATTATTTAAACGTTTATGGCGTTTTGGTCCAAATTAGGGAATTAGGACATTACTGGGCATGGTCTTACCATTACCCCTTATATTGGATCATAGATATATATTTAGCTTGATATATTTGTCACCTCTAAACTATTACTGGGCTATCTTCATCATATAGCCGTTCTCATCGGCACTTTATACAATCCTATAGGCATTAACGACTGTTCTCGTCCACATTTCAAGTATACCATGGTTTATACCTCATATAAATTATATAAATGACACGAAATTTTGATCAATTATAAAGATTGAAGAATATGGAAAAATACTGGGTGTCACATTCTCCCCCTGTTGGAAGAATTTCGTCCCGAAATTTGTTGTTAGTTATCCGTTATAGTTGGGTCCGGGAAAAGGTGTGGGTACTTCTTTCGAATTTGTTCTTCTCTTTCCCAGGTAAACTCGGGTCCTCTTTTAGATTTCCACTGTACCTTCACTAACTTAATCCGACTTCTTCGTAGTTTTTGTTCTTTCCTGTCGGTAACGGCTATCGGTTCTTCAACAAAATGTAATTGTCCGTCAATATGTACTTCGTCTAGGGGTACGATTAAAGATTCATCGGATAGACACTTTTTAAGGTTCGACACATGGAATGTGTCATGTACCCCGTTAAGTTCTTCAGGTAGCTTCAACTTATAGGCCACGGGACCTATCCTTTCCAGGATCTCAAATGGTCCGGTATATCTTGGGCTGAGCTTGCCCCGCTTTCCAAACCTCGGAACTCCTTTCCATGGCGAGACCTTTAAAAGAACTTTATCTCCCACTTGGAATTCCAAAGGCTTGCGTCTCACATCCGCATAACTTTTCTGTCGATCGCGGGCCGTTTTCAGTCGTTCTTTTATTTGAAATATCTTGTCAGTAGTTTCTTGAATTAGTTCGGGACCCGTCATTTATCTATCGCCTATTTCCGCCCAGCACAAGGGCGACCTACACTTACGACCATACAAAGCTTCGAACGGTGCAGCCTTTATGCTCGTGTGGTAGCTATTATTATATGAAAATTCCACCAAAGGAAGGTGAACATCCCAGCTACCACCAAAATCAATTGCACACGCTCTTAGCATATCTTCCAATGTTTGTATAGTTCGCTCGCTTTGGCCGTCAGTCTGGGGATGGTAGGCGGTACTCATATCTAATCACGTGCCCAAAGCTTTTTGTAACGACTTCCAAAAATGAGACGTAAATCGACTGTCGCGGTCGGAAATAATCGAGACTGGGACTCCATGTCTTGACACGATCTCTTTTATATATAACCTAGCTAACCGCTCCATCTTATCCGTTTCTTTGATAGCTAAGAGATGCGCGGATTTGGTTAGCCGGTCGACTATCACCCATATGGTGTCATAACCACCTGGAGTCCTAGGTAACTTCGTAATGAAATCCATTGAGATTTGTTCCCATTTCCACATGGGAATCTCGGGCTGTTGTAATAATCCGGATGGTTTCTGATATTCCGCCTTGACTTTTGCGCAAGTTAAACATTTTCCCACATAATTTGCTATATCACCCTTAAGATTAGGCCACCAGTAGTATCCCTTTACATCTTTATACATTTTATCTGCACCGGGGTGCACGGAATACTTCGTCTTGTGGGCTTCATCAAGTATTCTTTCACGTAATCCTCCCTTGAGAGGAACCCATATTCGGTTGACAAAGTACAGGGTACCGTCTTCTTTGGATTCTAAGTTGTCAACCATACCACGGAGACCCTCGTCTTTGATATATTATCAGGCTTCAAAGCTTCTCGTTGGGCTTCGTGGATAAGGGTGGTGAGGTTCGTACTTATAGTTAGCCCTAAGACTTTAACACGTGATGTCTTCACCCTTTCTTTCCTGCTTAAAGCGTCTGCTACAACGTTCGCCTTTCCAGGGTGGTACTTGATTACACAATCATAATCATTCAATAATTCAACCCACCGTCGTTGCCTCATGTTTAATTCTTTTTGATCAAATATATGTTGTAGGCTTTTATGATCGGTGTAGATTGTGCAATGGGTGCCGTATAAGTAATGACGCCATATCTTAAGTGCAAACACCACTGCGCCCAATTCCAAATCGTGAGTGGTGTAATTTTTCTCGTGCACTTTGAGTTGTCGTGACGCATACGCGATGACTTGATTTCTTTGCATAAGGACACAACCAAGTCCTTGATGCGAAGCATCGCAATAAACTATGAAGTCATCCATCCCTTCTGGTAAGGCTAGAATAGGTGCACTGCAAAGTTTCTGTTTTAGCAACTGGAACGCCTTTTCTTGTTTATCTCCCCAATTAAACGACTTATCTTTCTGTGTGAGCGCAGTAAGGGGTTGTGCTATCTTCGAGAAATTTTCAATAAACCGTCGATAGTAGCCTGCCAGACCTAAAAATTGTCGTATTTCCGTCGGCGTCTTCGGCACTTCCCAGTTTTTAATGGCCTCTACTTTTGAAGGGTCAAGTTAAACATTTTTTAATGAAGACATGGCCTAAAAAGTGTACTTCCCAGTTTTTGGCACTTCCCAGTTTTTAATGAATTCCCTTCTCGTTGACGACATGGCCTAAAAAGTGTACTTCTCTTAGCCAAAAATCACACTTTGAAAACTTTGCATACAACTTCTCCTTTCTCAACAATTCTAAAATCAATCGAAGGTGTTGCTCGTGCTCTTCTTCGGTTCGGGAATAAATTAATATGTCATCTATAAACACTATCACGAACTTGTCAAGGTAAGGTTTGCACACTCGATTCATTAAGTCCATGAACACGGCAGGTGCGTTCGTTAGCCCAAAAGGCATGACTAGAAATTCATAATGACCATACCTCGTTCGGAACGCAGTCTTTGGTACATCGTCCTCGTGTATCTTCAGCTGATGGTACCCGGATCGTAGATCTATCTTGGAATAGAAACTAGATCCCTGTAATTGGTCAAACAAATCATCAATCCTCGGTAAAGGGTACCGATTTTTGATGGTCAGTTTGTTAAGTTCCCTGTAATCAATACACATACGGAACGAACCGTCTTTCTTCTTGACAAATAGTACCGGGGCTCCCCAAGGTGAGTAGCTCGGGCGTATGAAACCCTTGTCTAGTAGCTCCTGTAATTGATTCGATAGTTCTCGCATTTCCGAGGGAGCTAATCGATAAGGTGCTCGCGCTACTGGTGCAGCTCCTGGTACTAGATCGATTCGAAACTCCACTTGTCTTTGAGGTGGTAACCCTGGTAGATCTTCTGGAAAGACATCGGGGAAATCTCTTACTATAGGTATACTTTCTATCTTCCTTTCTTCATCCTTCTTCTCCACCACGTGGGCTAAGAAAGCTTGACACTTCTTTCGCAAGCACTTTCGTGCTTTCATACACGAAATTAACTTCATCACAGTGCCAGGTCTTTCTCCTTGAATAGTCAGCGTTTCACCACTTGCCAAGGGTATGCGGATTTGCTTGTCATAACAATTAACTTCAGCATGGTTCTTTGCTAACCAATCCATGCCTAAAACGACATCAAAACTTCCTAAATCTATCGGCAACAGATCTACGTTAAATTCATGTTCTCCCATCACTAGTACGCAACTTTCCACTATATCGTCTGATCGTAACTGTTTGCCATTAGCTAATTCTATAGTATAGGGCGTTGCTAATTTACTAGGTGCTAAACCAAGTAGGTCTTTAAATTCAGTGGATATAAAACTTAAATCCGCACCAGTATCAAATAACACAGACGCATAGTGGTTGTTAAGTAGGAACGTACCAGTGACGACATTTGGGTCTTCCTTAGCTTCACCCGCCCCGATAACAAAAGCCCTAGCTTGAGCTGTATTCTTCATCTGCGGACAGTTCTTGATAAAATGACCCGTATTTCCGCACCCATAACAAGCTCGTGGTGTCGTTTTCCCCGGTTCTTGCTTCACAACTACTGCACCATTCTTAATTCTACACTTAGCTTCCACATGCCCTCTCTTGTGACAATGCTTACACACAATACTTGAGCAGTCACCAACATGATAATACTTGCATTTGTCACACCACGGGTTTGACCCGCTATACATCTTCCGTGGTTGATCCGTGGTCTGGGCGGCATACACTTTCGCAGTTTCTTGTTTCTTGACAGGGGGTTCTTTGGAACTTGACCCTTGATTACGAGAGGCCCAGCTCCTCTTGTGATTGTTATGGCGGCTGTTGCCGCGTTGGGAGAATGGTTGGCTTGCTTCCTTCTGAGTTGGCTTTCCTTGGGTGCCAGCTCGTACTGCATCTTCTGTCAAACTCAGACCTAGTTCAACAGCCTCGGCCATGGTCGCAGGCCTAGTGGCCGTGATTGGTCCCCTGATAACTGTTGCTAATCCCCAGATGTACCTTTCAACTCTCTTTTCTTCAGTGGTGGCCATATGAGGAACTATTCGGCATAGCTCGTGAAATCGCGTGTTATATGCTGTGATGTCGGCTCCCTTCATGGTGAGCGTCCAGAACTCATTTTCCAACTTCTGCATCTCAGTCCTTGGGCAATATTTCTTTTCCATCATCTCCTTTAACTCTTTCCAGGTCTTGCCATAGGCCACGTCTCGGCCTAGGGTTTGTACTTGTAAATTCCACCACGATAGGGCTTCATCTTGAAACATACATGTCACGTACAACACTTTCTGTTTTTCTGTGCATCCACTGATTGCTATCACAGATTCTGTCTTCTCGATCCAACGGATAACTCCTATGGCTCCTTCCGTTCTCTTAAAGGACCACGGTTTGCATGTCATGAAAGTTTTGTAGGAACATCCTCGTTCCTCACCGCCAGTCTCTGGAGCTACATTTTCAGTATTTGCGGAATTCCTTCGTTCTAGACTTGAGTCGCCCCTACTGGCTTCGTAGGCGGCTATCGCTTGCGCTATGACTTCTTGTAATTGCGCAGGTGTATTAGGTAAACTGTCGTTCCTTCTCCTTGGCATTTTCCTTCAAGTTGAGATTAATAAGGATCGGTTAGTATTGGCATCACGCTTGTATGTAAGTAGTTGTAGGGTTCGATACTTATTACATTCACACCCATATATTTGCTTATAGTCATACTTATTAATCATATACTCGCATACATAGATTTTATTATTACATCTCATTATACCACATCGTATACTCATACTCATATATCATAAACATAACTTCATTACATCAAAAGATTTGATTACATAAGTTTATGTTTAAGTCTACTACAAACTCCTACAACATACAAGCGTTTTGCCAAAAGATCGGGCCGTAGTCCGTAATATATTACTTCCCATACATATGATTACTACCCGCTAATACTAGTCTATAGTCGCTTCATGGCATCGGTGGTGGCGGGTGGTGGAAACACGTCTCCCAAAAAGGCTTGAATTGTCTTAACCTCATTCTCCAATTTCATCACCCTTCGTTCGGCGGCAGCGGCCCGACTCGTTCCCACATCAGCTAAGTGCAATGCATCTCTTACCATATGCTCCAACTTTAGCACTCTCATCCTTGCGTCCGAGATCAAGTCATAGTGATTTTCAAGGCGGAGACTGGTCTCACAGGCCTTGCCTTTCACGCTCTCCATAAACACCTCGACCCTCTGCTCCCAATCCATGAGCCATTCATCAAGGGCCTTTCTCTCAGCCTCGGCGGCTGCTGTGGTCGGTGGTACGGGGACCTCTGTATCATCGGAGGTAGCGCGCCTTTGGGGGCGTGAGGACTCGCCTACCTCATGTATAGTCCGGGGCACCTCATCGTCGGAGTCCGTGGCATACCTTTTCAGCACGGCGGCTCGTATCTCCTCGGAGGGCACTGCAGCCAGCTCCTCCATCTCCTCAAGGTCGTCGTCGTCATAAGTTACCTTGTCATCCTCATCGAGCCTGATTACCTCGGTAGGTTCGTCATCGGAGATCTCTATAGGATCATCAGGAATTGGAACAACGTCGCTCATATGGACACTGCTGCTATCAGTGTTAGAGTCAGAGCCGGAGTCGGAGTCAGTGATGGCTAGGCCATGATATGGATCATTGTTCGGGAAGGCCATCGCTGAAAGGATTAAGGTTTAATTAGTGATAATATCGCTTTTTTTTTTCCTTATTTTGGTCATTCCTATACTAGACCATTAGTTGCGATAAAGGTGTCGTGAAGACACGTGCACTCTCGTGTAATGCAAGTTTTGAAAACATGTCATGCGTGAAAAACGTTTTCATGAGGGAATCTAAGGGGTTATAGCCTAGACTCAGGGTTGAATCCTAGTTCGCTATAACCTTGGCTCTGATACCAGTCTGTCACACCCAGTCCATAGGCGGAAACAACCGGTGTGCGACTCATGAAAGGTTTTTCGAGAGCGCGGTTAAGCAACAACTATATGATAAAATACATGAGGATTTCATTCATAATATAAGTTTTACAAAAATATCCATAAAAAAAAAAGTTTACATATAACATATTGAGATTTCACAGTTATGTCCTGCCGAAGGGAGATATAACCGTGAAAACTCCAAAATATAAAATCCTCATACATGAAATTTCCATAGTTAAACATAAAACCGTAGTGAGACACCGTGACCTCTCCACGTAGCTAAATACCTGAAAGACACGTAAAATAATTTAATCAGTACAAACTGAGTGAGTTCACAAGTTTTGTGACTCGATAAAATGCTTTATAATATAATTCTCATAACGTCATGAATGCAGTATCCATGACTTGCAGTGTAACGTGAATACATGAGTTCGTAACCATTCCTTGACTATATATATACACCATAAAGCCCCACATAACATCCCACGAGTCCACGAGGGAATAAATAAATCGGAAAACTAAGCACCCGTCTTATAAAGTGGCGCGACCACTTACGAGTGGGTTGGTCAGACCAGTAGTACTACCCGTAGAGTTCCTCGGCTATAGTTGCCTATAGTTTATGGTTACAATATATACCGGGGACTTTATGTACCATGAGCGCGCCAAATATCTCATGTACACGCACATTGTAAATCAAGATATACACCATGATAAAACATATTTAAACACGTGTCCCTCGCCCCGAAAACAGTTTAAAACATAGTGAAAATAGTGAAAATAGGGGCTGTGAGACTCACCTTAAATGAGGAATAATGTTCCGTTATACTTGGTGAGTTTCCTGTATTATATCGTATACGTATGCACTTCAGTACATAATATATATAACTATTAATACTTAGCCCGATACATACTTATGAGGTGACGGTATATATGTATACTTTTTATACATTAGCGATACGGACGTTAGACAACGTCTTATACTTGTTATGTATTTCCGTTATATCCTCTTTATATATATATCCTCCGAGCATTAGGGAATGCTCGATACAAATTATTCGTCGGTAATCATGACGTTCGTGACATGCTTTAGCCTAATAGGTTTTGGAGCTCTCATCGTTAGTCCCCAGGTAGGTAACGGGCCCATCTATGATATATTCAGTTACCAGCCTAGACAGGACGTCCCGACTACCGGCACCTCCACCCTTCCAGTTACTCGCAATGTCCATCACAAAAACCCGTATTTTATATTTATACGTATGGCACATATATAGGAATATATGTGTAATAATTGTATATATCATTTCCTCATGTATACGATAAGTATTATTAGTATTTTCGTCTTCGTAACATATAGTTATCACATCCTTTGTTTTTATAACATTATACATGGGTATTTATATTTTCATTTGCGTATATAGGAATATACGTGTACCTTGTATTTTACCCGTACAATCATCGTTATTTTTATTTCCAAGACTTGATGCAAGGATTGCACCTTATGTTTAATGTGCACTTTTATTTATACTTTTATCTTTATTACTAGTACTCATATTTTATCATTATTACTATTACTATTATTATTACTATTATTATTTTTACTTTTATGACAAACCCGATACGGTTTTTTTAATACGTTAGTTATACCCTTTTTAAAGTTTAACATAACCAAAATTCCATCTTTACATTTATATCATCTTGTTTATTTATAAGTGGGTTTTACTACTCAAGATCATTTTTACCTTAACTAGGTGTTCTATTAACCTTAACCTTCCTTAAACACCCTTTAAATCCTTTATATCTTTTACTTAACATGATTTATCCTTAATTATATGTCATTTCAACACACTTCAAGTTTATGTTTATGTCTAATCACCTCATTATGTATATGTATCTTAGGCTTAGTCCATGTTTTTCTACTAAACATTATATGGCATTAGTACCTTGGGAATGTCGGTTTTTGAGCGATTGAAGACGAGATCCAAGTTCCTTGACGTTAACCACGATGTTAAGAGTCTACAATATGTTCAAATAACATGAAATAGGTGGATTAGGGTCAAGTAAAATGATGAGACCGTGGCTGGACAGAATCTGTGTTTTTCCAGCCACCATAAACTGTTACAACTCGAGTTTTCGGCTAACCTAATGCTGAAATGAAGCCGGAAATGGATGTTCAAAAGGTGGTTCGTGATCCTTGCGAGTTTCCTTGGATTCCTAAACAAGAATCACCCAAAAATACCAAGTGGTTTGTGAGATATGAACAAAAGAAGAGAGGGGGGTACTGCTGGAAAATGCAGTTTCCAGTAGTGACCTTTGAAGGTTCAAAGCTTCTTACCGAGTCTTCCGGGCAGATATCCGTTCAAGGCTTTCTACCACGGTTTAAGGATTTCTTCTAGCTTTCCAACGATATATAGGGTTCAAGATGTTCAGAGCAGCATTATAGAGAAAACGGGTTGCAAAGAGGCGGCTGTGGTGGTGCTCTGCTGCTGCCTTCGGCCGAGAGAAGAAGAGGTTGGTTTGGAGCTATGTTTCTTGAATTTGTGTGTGGTGTTTTCCATCCAAGTACTTGGTCTAATTTATAGGAAATCCCAAGGGAACACATCCCTTGGTTTGGGGGATTATAATCTTATCAAATCAAGTGCAATAGTGATCAAAGTATGGTGTTTATTGTTGTTTATTTGAGGGAATGGGGGAGGCGGCCATAGGGAATGGTTAGGAAGATTTTTGCTTGATCATGTAGTACATTCACAATTATGATGTTGAAGATGATGATGATACATGATCATGATACATATGGATGCATGGATAATGGTTTATAAGATTTAATGTGGTGTTTGTTCCTTGCACATTAAAACTGAATGGGAAGAGGTTGGGGTTCGGCTTTGGGCTTCAAAGGGAAGGTATTATGGTCACTTATTAAATATATTGGTTGTCCAAATGTAGTGCTAAGTTCAATCTTGGTTCGGGTCTTAAGTGGATAGTCGTTAGGACGAGTTGATCATCGAGTAAACAAGTTAGGGAATTTATATTGGACTTGGGTATTATGAGCTTCTCTTAATTTATTTGGTCACCTATAAAGTATTATAGATGGTATGGAACCCGGTATTTATTTCGGTTCCCGGTATGATGTATATTTAAATTTAGCCCGGAGTTATATTCGGTTGAATAGTGCTCCATATTGTAATCTTTCATGGATTGTTTAAATTATTAACTTCATATTATTTTGACTAGTATACCTTTAATTCCTTCATAGTTTCATATCTTGGTCGTCTCACTGTATAATGTATCATTGATTTGGCCGGTTCAGCGACTATATTCTATTATTTAAACGTTTATGGCGTTTTGGTCCAAATTAGGGAATTAGGACATTACTGGGCATGGTCTTACCATTACCCCTTATATTGGATCATAGATATATATTTAGCTTGATATATTTGTCACCTCTAAACTATTACTGGGCTATCTTCATCATATAGCCGTTCTCATCGGCACTTTATACAATCCTATAGGCATTAACGACTGTTCTCGTCCACATTTCAAGTATACTATGGTTTATACCTCATATAAATTATATAAATGACACGTAATTTTGATTAATTATAAAGATTAAAGAATATGGAAAATTACCGGGTGTCACAGTATCCCATCATGACAACATTGTAATGGTTTCTCGGATCTGGATATGGGGATGCAGTCATGTCGGATTGGTAGTTGAAGAAAGCTTCAGCAGCCTCATTTTGTTCTCGGATCTCATTCGTTCGTTCTTCAACTGATGGAATCTTTCCTGAGTACGGTGGGAAGCTTGATGTTGCTTTGCCCTTGAGCTCTTGAAGAAATTGCATGTAGGGATCTACAGAACCATAACTTGGGGATTGTTGAGTGAATGGTCCTTTCTCATGTTTCGTCTCTTCATTTGGATTGTCGGGGTATTCTTCTTCCGGTTCTTCTTCTGTCTCCTCTTCTTCAAGATTTTCTTCCTCCGGTTCCTTTTCTTCCATTGATTGGGCAGTTTCTTTTGACATTGCAGGCAAGTGAACATTCTCGTATGGCATCGTCACCCTTATTCTGGGTTTGCGAAATGGACCTTCTTTGTTGAGGCGGGAGTCAGCAAAATCCATTGTAGAAGTTCCGGTATGCCACCTTTGCTGATCCGAGTGGCATTGCATCCAGTCGGATGAGGAAGATCTTGTTTCCTCCTTGAATGGTCGGTTGGAGAGGAAAGCGTATGAAGGGTGAGGATTTGGTGGTAAGTGTGTTGAACCTCCAGATGGGTAATATGGCGGAATTTCAGATGGTTGGTAAGTAGGAACCTCGGAAGGATGATACGTTGGTACTTCGGATGGTTGGTACATGGGTAAGCTTGACGGATAGTAACTTGAGTGCCTTGGTGCTTGGTATACTTGATTTGGGGTGTTATCTAGATGGTAGATCGGACTTTGTTTAGTATCGGGATATGGCTTGGTTTGATTGTGCTCCTCGTCGGAATTGAAAAATGCTTCGAAATAATCTTTACTCATGATGTCTTTTGGGAATTTGTAATATTTTCTTGCTCTTCTTGCTTCATTATCATAATACTCCATTAATTTCTCAAAAGACATCTAATTTTAGGTGGTTTAGAATGTGGAGAGGGAAAGAAAGAGTTACCAGCCAATCTTATCCCTATTTCAAATAATCAAATAATATTTTCCTATGCTTCGATCGAAGCTTGGGTATTCTTTTATGATACCCAATTCGCTAAGATCGATGGCTCTGATATCAACCTGTCACACCCCCATCTTAGGCCTAGGAGTGTGATCAATAGTTGGTACCACATTTGTAAATAAATCAGAGTACGGGTTAATGCAGAAGTCTTATAAAAACATGTGGATTTAGATTATAAATATTTACAACACAAAAGGCGAGACAAAAGTCCCGTTTAGGTTTATTTGTTTATAAGTTTACAAAAACATTTAATATTTAAACAAAATATCCGAGCCATCGGATTCTTGAGCCCTTCGTCCTTCAAGCTCTAATCTTGGTTACCTACAAAATATTAGAAAATACGTCAGCAACGAATGCTGGTGAATATGCTGACGCTAAAATATTTCTTTACTCAATTACCCCTCGAGACCACGTAAGTCTCGGCCCATCTTGGCTTAGGATAATTAAGTTAAAACAACATCATTATAAATTCGAGTCTCTACACTAGGTCACCTCAGCAAAACACCGCAACGTTTCGACATTACTTAGGTACCATGAATATACACATGGTCAGTCTCACTCGAACGTACTTATGTCCGGCCCATCGTGGCCGGAGGTCGTGACCAAGCGTGGTGCGTTGTGCCCACCGCATTTTACCACATATGTAAGGATCCAGACAAACGTATACCACAGCCTGAGGGCTAGGCTTATACTCTTATTTACAATGTTTTTAGAGACACTTAGTCTCATGTAAAGTGTTTAATATAACATGTTGACTCGTTCAAAAACAAGTTTGTAAAAGTGGGGAGTATTCACCTTTTGATTGGGATCGGCTTCAAACACCGTCCGTGGATCTTTCCCTTGCTATCTCGCACCTATAGTACGAGTATAACATTTGTTAGTCGGATATACAATCCGGCTTAAGACCTTTAGTCTTGTTTAATAATCGCCACCTCGATTACTTATTCTTTACTTTAAAACCTTTAGTTAAAAAGTAGTATTCATAAACCTTTAGTTTATTTATAAAACCCTACGTTTCTTCTTCTTCTAGAAATATATTCTTTTCTTTATTATTTAAGAATACTCATTATTACATAAATAATATTTACAACAAATAATCATTATACACACATATATTCATATATATATATATATATATATTTCTTTTCTATTCTTTTTCTTTCTTTGTTATATTTTCTTTTGTTTATCGAGGTATTGAGTATAACCTCGACTTAGGGTATTAAGCCTTTATAATAATTTATTATTTTTATTTGGGCATTATGCCTACCTTGGTTGGCTTATAAAATCCTAGAAAATCGAGCAGCACTTCAATGCCATTTTATCTCCTTTCGACCTTTGCTTGATCAACACTTCACCTGGGCACGTAAATCGAGACACCAACTCTTCACGACGCGTACTTCGAGATGATCGTCAGGACGCCACACTAATAACATCTTCTTACTTATAACATCGTCGGGAGGTGGCACGATTATCAAGGGTATGGCACGAAAATAGAGGAAACGGGGCACGCTTTTCGAGGTGGATCGAGGGTCGGGTTTATATATCTTAGAGAGATGCTAGAGAGAAAGTAGAGAAATGATTTTGGTGTGTGGAAAATGAGATCCCGGACCTTGCTATTTATAGACAAATTTTGGAAGCCCGTCGCGGTACGCGACGGCCTTTTTGGCACCCGTCGCGTATCGCGACGTAGGTCGCCTGAGTCACCACGTAGACCTGCCACGTGGCGACCCGTGGCAGGCGTTGTGCCGGATAGCGACACGTGGCGGCCGTGTTGCCACGTGGTGACACGTGGCGACACATTGTGCCACCGTCTGCCACGTGGCACACGTGTCCAATTGTGTCAGACAACCCATCGCGGTACGCGATGGGTCTCTCTTCTGATCCATCGCGTATCACGATGGGTCAGGAAAACAGAATTTATACTTTTAACCACCGAGTTTGGAAATTAACAGTTTTGGTCCCTTGACTTTGGATTTTGGCATTTTTTACTCGATTTTTTCCGTGATGTTACACACCGTCCCGTCGTCATGTACGATCGCCGTGTTCCCTCGTTGTTGTGTCCCCTCTTTGTTTCCGCCTTCTCACGCATGCACGATGACTTGGATTTTTGATGCAATCATTAATACATCGTTCTGCACGGGTATCAGAATTCACCCTTTTCAATTAACTTAAGTTTTAGTCCGATGCTCTATAATTGAGATGATTAAGTTATTGCTTTTATAGCCTTGATTTGGATAGATGTTTTCTTTGACTACCTGGAACTTGAATTGGTGGTTTTGGTGAAAACCCGACCATTCCGGATCTTCAATTTCTAGTTCCAAGGAGGTGGCCAGGATCAAATCGAGTATGGTTTAAGTATTTGGTGGTTTGGTGTTTTGTATATTAACAACTTAACTAGTAATGACCAATCATGTATTTTTATTAACTTAACTACTTATTAGGGCATTTTGTATAACAACTAAACATGTAATCTCTTTATGCAGGTGAAATGTTGTATTAACAGAGGTATGCTTGATTTGATTATGTTTGTACCTTTGTTTAATGCAAGTTCAATGTGGTATTAACAAATGCAACTAAACTGCTTGTTTTTGTGTATCTATGTATGCTTTGTTAGATTCTGTTAGGTGTATATATGTAGGTGTGTATAATTAGTGCGTAGAACTAAATGCATTTGTTGACTTTGTAGAACAACAATAACAAGCTAATTAGTTAAGGAATTAAGTGCTTACAATGAGTGTTTGTTTATATATGGAGGGGCATAACAATCTTTACATATATATATGTATCTATAATTAGTATGTATAAATAGTGTGTAGAATTAGATGAATTTGTTGACTTTCTTTGACTTTGTTTGTGTATGTATAACTGTATGTATATGTGTATGCATATATTTATATATCTATGTATTCATAGATATATACATATATGAATGTGTATGCATATAAATAACTTATATGTATCTATGCATATACACACTTATGTATGTATATACATTTATGTTTGTACCTTGGAAAGTCAAAGATTGGCTTATTTGTGTATGCATCTGTGTGTATATGTATATATGTATGTTTGTATCTGTGTATATATCTATGTATATATGTAAGTTTGTATATGGAAAGTCAAACATTGGCTATGTATGCATAGGTGTATGCACATATGTATATATGTATGTATCTATTTGTGTTAATACATGTAAACTCATAGTTGACCTTGGAAAGTCAAATGGGTGTGTAGTGTGTATTGTACGGATTTGAAAGTCTATACATGTATGTGTGCATCTTGTGTTTCAATTGGTTTAGTTTGTGTAAAGTCCAACTATGACTTAGGAAAGTTAAACTAGGTAAGTCTTTGATTTCGTGTTAATTTGGTTAATTTTATACAAATAATTAGTTTAGATAGTCAAGATTATGATACTTATGTTTAGTAAATTGTAATAAGTTGCTTACATTAAAGGTCAACGGGTCAAATAAAGTCTACCTTAAAAAGTCAACTATCAGTTGGTTAAAATAGTTGGAAGGAAATAGAGGGTCCAAATTGTATGTATTTAAAACCACATGGTTGCAAATTGCAAGGGTAGAAATGTCTCTTTGCAGAAAACTAAACTACGGGTTCACGGTGGGGTCCTAATTGCAAAATAAAGTGTTGACCACAGGGACCATAACTGCAAAAATGCCACCACGGGATTAAAAGCCGCGTTTAGGGTTCCACCACAGGGACGAAAATTACAATTAACTCTTAATGAGATTTATATATGATTGTAAAATGAAGAATTACGATTTTCAAGATATTTGAGAAACATTTAGCTATGTTCAATGTTGTTGAGATCGGACCAGACCGGTCGGTCGAACAGAACCGTTTCTATGAAGTTCGGCCGGTTTCTAGAGAACCCGTCGGTCCAAACTGGTCAGACTGGTCTAACCAGAAAACCGGGCTGGTTGAACCACTTTTACTATTAAAAAACATTTTATTTATTTTGAAAAAAAAAATATTTTAGCCGTCACCGTCGTTTTTATACTAAAGTTGTTCGACCATTCGGACCAGTTCGACTAGTTGAATCGGTCGCCCATGTAGTTAGCTGTACGATCTGATTATGAAAACATTGGTTGTGTTTGAAACTAGCTTTTAAGCAGGTGTATTACACAATATTTATAAAAATAATAAAAATATATAAGGTTCAAAATTTAAAAAAAAAAGAAGAAAATATATATATTACAAACAATAGGAAATCTAGAATCTTAAATTTATAAATTTGAGAAAATCTATTTATAAACAAAATTTGTTTTATTACAAGTACTCGCATCATCATATTCTAATATTAACAATTTTAGACAGCGTCTGATAGTTACCCTGGATAATGCAATATAAAGTGTCAATGGGAAAAAATTGGACATCAAAGAAACAAATCAAGCATAAAACAAAAAGATTGTTTTCGGTTATTTTCTACTATTTAACTCTTATATTTTTCTAGTTGTTTGATATTGAATCAATAATTTACTTTTAATTTCCTATTATTTTATAACTCAATTGTTAAAATGGTTTTGCCACATGATTAATTGACTATTAAGATGATTGAGATGAAAAATTAAAAGATTAGGAAGAAAATTTGACTATTTTACAACTTAATGATAAAATAGTCTTGACTCATGACCCATAAATAGCTAGGATGAATAAGATGAAATATTAGAATATTAGAAGAGAAAATTAGATTAGAATTTATATAAATACAATTTTAGGAGAGTTGTGTATCACAAGCTTGTACTTCAAGATTTCATGGTGTTTATGCAACATGTGTTGGATGTTATGTTGTTTGTTTTATACCTTTGGTTTAACAATTTTTAACATAGTTGAAAACTTGGTATTGTGGTTTTATACTTTGTGGAGTTATAGTTATAATCTCATTATGTTTATTTGGCTAGCAATATAGTACTCCCACTTTTTGAAATAATATATTTACAAACCTTAAGTTTTTGTAACAATTTTATAATTCAAGATATGTTTTTAGATAGCCTGCATATATCATATATGTAGAAACCTTAATCTTTCATAACAAAGATTGTGATTTGTGATTCTACACATAAACCAACTTTTTTTTATTGCATTTGGAAATATTAAAATCGACCACCCCTCCTCCGCAACGTGGAGGGTGAAAATACTAGTAGTTGAATACAAGTTTGATGCATAAACCTAATTATTTTTATTAGAAAAGTAAAACTAATAATGGGATTAAAAAGAAATAAAGAAATTAAGTCATCAACAAATGAATTTGTTATCATGTGTCATAAAATTACATACAAAGTAATACAATAACCCACAATTTTGGGTCAATGGGAAGACCAAGCCATGAGGTTTGTTTCACATTTCATTATTTAATAAATTGCTTTGGTAAACTGTAGCCTTCAATTTTTGTTTGAAGGAAAAAAATAGCTACTAAATAATAATTAGGATTAATGTATAATATATGGATTATTTTTGAATTTAGAAAATAAGGACGAAGAAAAGAATTATGTAACATTCTACTTTTGATAATAATAAATAAAAGAATTTTGTTATTTAATGGTGTGCTATTATTTAGTTGAGTTAAATAAAAAAAATAGAGTGTGAGCTTGGACAATAAAAGATGGAATAAAGGATGGTGATGGGTCTTAGATCCATGGGCTTAAGGGTATATAACCCCCTCCCCCCTCTTAAACCTCCCTAAAACCCTCATTTTCATCTTCCAACATCCATAACACACTCAAAAACACACACAAACACTTCTCTTCCATTACGAATCATATTTGAATCCGAACCAAGAAGGGTTGTATTAGATCTTCGTCATACAAGCAAGAACCACGTCCATAAACACGTCTTCCATCAAACCCATAGCTAGAAGTGAACAAAAAAAGGTACGTTTTAGATTAAAGGTTAAGTTCTTGAGGTCAGTTTGCCCTAAAATTTGATACTAAGGAAAATCAGGCCTTATTATGTAAGAAAAATCTAAACTTGAGCATAAACAAATTGTTTGGAATGAAACGGGACAAACGGGTAATGTTTAGACCGGGTTAGTGCAAGGAAACAATATGATTAAAGTCCAAGGCTCGTTTCTTATGCAAAACGGGCAGAACAAGTTGAAAAGAAAGGTTGGAAACTGAAGGGAATATAACCATATTCGAACAAAAAGTAATTGAATCGAATTGACTAGGTAATCGAATCGAATTTCTCATTTGATTCGATGAGAATGGTCATTCGATTAGAATTATGGTTCGATTAGAATGGTTATTCGATTAGAACTGTCATTCGATTTGAATGGTCATTTGATTAGATTGGTTCAAACTTTAGTTTTTCTGATGGATTTTTAGTAAAGACCTATTGACGAAAATAAAATTTTTCTAGGGGCCCTGCCCCTTGGAGCATGCTAGGGGCTACTGCCCTTAGACCCCGTTGCCCCCGGACCCCCGTTAGCTAGGGGTAACACTAATATAGAACTATGATATAGTTAAAGATAGTTAATTTACTTAAAATTATTACACAGTTAGCCGTGTACAGCTAATGATGTGTGTTAAATTTAACTCTGAGAAGCACAAGACACATATGAGTTTTTAGTCCCATTTTCTTGTTATGTTTTCGGAGCTGTTTGCATACTCGATGTGATTAGTTAATACACTTACCTTAAGTGGTAAGTGTATGTTATGTGTATGTTTTATGAATGATGTATGAATGATATAGAAAAGATTAAGAGTATGTATGAAAGTATATAGATATAAATATAAAGAAAGGTATGTATGGTTGTATGGCAAGAGGGTGGCATACCCTAATAATATCTGTGAAAGGAGGGTGTTAGACCCTAATAATATCTGTGAATGAGGGTGGCAGACCCTAATAATATATGTGATGTTATATAGCGAAAGACATTTTAAAACGAATAAGTATGTATGTAAAGTAAGATGAACATGAAAGTACGAAAGTATGACAGTGAGAATGAAGGTATATAGTTATGTATGTACAAAAGAAAGTAAAGCAGGTTAAGTGGGTAGTATATGAACGTATTGTGGGTTGCCTGATTAACTAGAACTCACTCAACGTAGCTGACTTTTAGTATGCACACAGGTAGATATTCTAAGCCAGCTAGCTTGAATGAAGACACATGGCATTGGACTAAAGATACCGGCATCTTGAGAAGAATATTATGATGTTATATCTGATTATGTTTTTTTTTTTTATTTTAAAAGACAAATTTGAATTATGTTAAGACAAAATTTATATTGTTATGTAATATGTTGACTTATTAAAATCCGTGAAAAGTTTTAATTCACTATGATATTTAGAACTGTGTTTATAAGTAAATCTAACGTAAAAGTAGGGCACCAGGACGGGAACCGGGGCCTTACAAATTAGCGTTAGCATTAGCACGTCAACACAACATGTTCTTATCCGTACTTTAAAAATTTTAGTTAATTACTTATTACTTTTATAAGTTATATTCAACATTTCAACCCGTTCATAAAGAGTTTCATGTTTAGTATACATAGTTAGATGGGTATATAAGTAATAACACATCAAATTCCTAACCTACGTCAAAGATACTCCAAAGATTTTACAAAGAGTTTAAATTTATTGGTTTATGTTAAACCATTATATATATTAAGGAAATTTGCTTTAGATAATTATGTATACTTCACGGTATACCGAAAGAAACATAAAAATATGTTACTATTAACGAAAAGGAATGGGTGATGTGGTGTTGGTTTAACTTCGTGAATTTCCCTCTCTTAAGTGGTTTGTTTTTTCTTGTATTTGGCCGTTTACTTCGTTTGTATTTTCCATATGTTTGATATTTGAAAGCTTTTATCTTGTAAATGGTTCTTTTTAGTTATTAATATTATTTGGTCTTTCAAGAAAAACTATTAATGAAAAAAGAAACCCTGTGGATTTTTCATTGTATACATATACAAGTCCCTAAACTTGTATTCTTGGTTTTAAATACATTAGGCGCTTCAAGCCTTCAAGGTGTTTAGGTCCTCAAGGATACAAAGCAACCAAATATGTTCTACTTACAACCAGAAGTTATACGTTTTTCTCTCATTTGTTATATACTTTGGTTGTTTATATAGCCGTCTCCTAAAAACAATAATTCTAGACCTAGAAGTACATGAGGCACCGCCTCAAGGCCCTAAGACGCATTCATGTTCACATTATGTGTGCCTTTGTATTTCTACATAATTAAAATCTTAACTTTAAAACTATATATAAACTTGGTTATAGCCTACAACGAGGGTTCTTTTTTACATGATAAAATCGGGTTTGGTTATTCTACAAATGTCAACAAAAATGAGAGTTGTGAGAATCCATAATTAATTGATATGTGTCAAGTATAGACCAAAAGAAAATTGGATAAAAGTAATAGTACATATTTTCTCTCTCTACATGTAAGTCACATGTCAATTCCCCCATTATTTTTAAACGTCTATAACTTTTTCATATGATATTTTTTTTTAAATAAAATTCACCATAATTACATTCATCATAATTACAAGCGTTTTTATCTTTAATATGAGTATGATTCCGTTATATAAAAATTTTAATAAATTACGTCATTGTGTCTTTTTGCTTACCATTGTATCTTTATCGTCATTGTATATTTCTGTTTGTCAATGTGTTTTTTATGCCATTGTGTCTTTCAGCTGATCATTTTGTTTTTTTTAATATAACACCGTTGTGTAATAATATGTAAATATAATGAAAAATACCAACAAATTATCTAATACATAAACATAATGATGAATACATGCTGCACAGTAACCTGAAATATAAAACATAATAATGAATACATATAACACAATTGCCTGAAACGTAAGATACAATAGTAAATACATATAAAACAATGACATGAAACGTAAAACACAATGGAATCTACATATTACACAATGACTTGAACGTTATACACAATGAACATGATACTATTTTTCTCAACTTAAGTGAATGTTGAGCATAATGACTAAAACACAATGATAAATATAAAGATAAATGTTGAACACAAAGACACAATGACGAACAAAAAGACACAATGATATAATCTTTGTTTTATTTTTTATCTTTAATATGAGTACCAATTGAAAAACACAACCAAAATTTATAACATAATGCATAGAAAAATCCAATTAAAAAACACAATGGACAACTAAATAAAATAATATAAAAAAACCCACTATTTTTTTATATTTATATAACAATATGATATTCATATTAAAGATAAAAAACGCTTGTTATTATGGTAAATAAAAATTTAAATATCGTATGAAAAAGTTATAGACGTTTTAAAATGATGAAGAAATTAACATGTGGAGGGAGAAAGTTATCATAAGTGGGTTATTACCTCATGCTTTTCTTATTAATTTTTATTTTTAAATGAATCTCCACCTTTCAAATTTTAAGATCAATAGATTAGATTTTTCTTACCCTTCTCATTTTTGTTATACTTTGTATTTTAACATTACCATGATAAAATCTCTTAACTTTAAAAAAGGGTCTTTTTCATCACGTTTTAAAAGTCCACGAATTTCATGCAAGAATAAAGTTAACACAAATTCATCAAAATTTCATATGGTTTTTTCTCCCCTCAACAATGCCGAAATATATAGAATAGTTCAAAAAGTATGCTCTGCATGAAATATTAATTTAGCATTCAATCAACCTATAAACTGGGTGCAACACGAGTTTGGACTACATTGTAATGCAAAATCATAGATAATTTACAATATAGTCACTCTTTTATATATTGTTTGGATAACCTTCCTCTTAAACAGCCTCTAATTTCCTTTGCTTATATAATTTATCAATAATCCTCCTTGTAACCGCATCAGGAGCTATCCCATTTCTCCAACAATCTGATAAGCTTCTTTCTTCAAACACAACTTACAAGCACATTTAATCAAATTTTTATAATTCACAACATTTAACCTAATTACACAATCCACCAACTCATACTCAAAATCACAAGCATGGTTAAACTTCCCACAACAAAAAAGCGCTCTAAGCGCCGAATAAACATACCCATCGTGAACTTTTGATGGCCAAATAACATCATCCCAAAACACCTTTGCTTCATGCCTTCATCTGCACGATCACATTCACATAATCCACCAATCATAGTCGCTCGTGTGGTACAATCATTTATGAAACTCAACTTAAACAAACCGCAAAGAACAACATTATAAGTTATCACATTCGGTTTCAAACCCTTGTCAGGCATAAGTTTAAAAAGTATATCCAAAGCTTCTTTTACTCTACCAATGCTTAATAGTCCACTTATAATAGTGGTAAATGTCACACTATCTGGAATACAAAGCTGAAACTTTTTCATCACCATATCGTCTAGCCCCTTAATCTCGCCTTCAACTTTTCCATTTTACAAAACCAATTAATAACCGTGTTTAATGTAACCACATCCAGGTGTCATTTTGTTTCAAGCATGGTAACAAGTGTGTCAAAATCTCGGTTCAAACATCGTTCTTGATTTCACATAAAGGTCGTAAGTAGATATTAGAGTAAACTGCTGTTTTCGTCCCTGTGGTTTGTCTAAATCTGCGACTTTAGTCCAATAGTTTTAAATTTGCGATATTTGTCCCTATTGTTTTATTTCACTTGCAATTAAACCCGACTACACTAACCTCATTAAGCCTTGTTATTAAACCCATCAACGTGCCCCTCACGTGAGGGCAATTTTGTCTTTTTTCTCCCCAAATAATCCCCCATCCTAATTCGCAAGCCCCCTCACGTGAGGGGTTGAGGTGTATTTGGGAAATAAAAAGGGACAAAACTGCCCATAACATGAGGGGCACGCTGATGGGTTTAACGACCAAACTTAACGTGGTTAGTGGGGTCGGGTTTAATTGCAAGTTAAATAATACTACAGGGACGAATATTCAAAAAATTAAAATATTGGATTAAAACCGCAAATTTAGATAAACCTCATTGACGAAAATCGTATTTTACTCTAGATATTATAAGCATTCCCCTTGTTGGCTTCTTTATTCAACATGATATCAAGAAGCCTTCTAAACAAAGACGTTCAATTAGAATCTGGTAAGTGGTTTCCGAGGGCGTGTAGCCCGTTTCAAACCCTTGTTCTAAGTTCTAACAAATGATAACCTCTTAAATATCCACCGGTTTTTGTAAGCCTTTGAATGATCCAATTTTATGAAGTGGAACTTGGCATAATCTCGTGGTTCATCATGATATAAACAATTCTTGATGCACCATGATGTCTTCCATATCTACAAAACTATAGTTTTGAAGGCTACACACGCTTTTAATCAACACCAACATCATCTTCCTCATCCATCGATTACCAAAATTTTTCAAGTTAATATTTCAGCAACCAGCTTTCGGTTTCACCATTCCTTTTACCAGCAACCCCACTGTTTAGCACACTGTACGCAACCGAATTAAGCTTCACACCATACTCAGACATTTCGTCAAACACCTTACGTGCAACCCCAATTTTCTCAATCCCACAATACCCATTAAACAAAACATAGCTTCATTTGAATTCCAATAAAACAGTTACAATCATCACAAAACAATTAACATTCTAAGCTCTCTACCCCTAATCCTCCTAGCCAACTGCATATATTTCGGCATAATTGTAACTCTCTTCGCATGAATCGCACACAAATTTGTATCTTCAAACAACCCTACCAGATACGCCTCGGACGCCTCCTGCAACGCCGCCACCGCACTGCTCTAAAATCGCAAATCCGTTTTAAAATCCTGAGCGATCTCTCTTACCAGCCGCTGAAACGGAAGCTTACGGATCAACAGCTCCGTACTCTTCTTGTAGAGGTAGGGTACCAAAAAGACCCAAATACCCTTAAGTACCACCGGCGGGTCATAGAGAATCATCTTGTAAGACACCCGCGGGACACATGGATCACCCGCATATCACGATTGAGGAGGAACATCCTTATAACACACGCGGAAACATCCTGGCATCCTCAAAAGTCATCCGCATGACAGGACATCTGTCCGCTTAAACATCTGGAAGACAGTGCCAGCGGGACAGCTGTCATCACTCAAGTACTCTCTAGAAGAAGGTTTACGATTCTAACTTGGGGAATACGTGACATACTAACCAGTGACTAAAGGACACCTGGCCAGGTTGTTATAACCGTGCACATGGCCAGGGTGCGATCCGTCCTATCATTTGGTGATGCGTGTCCAGGTTGTTATACTCATGCACATGAGACGTATAGTTCAACCTATCACAAGAGGACACGTGTCCAGACGGTTATCAGAGATCTTATAGAAGAGGACAACTGTCCCAATCATCTTCCATCATCCTTCGGCTATAAATACCTTGTCAAATGGTATGAGGAATCATTCACTCCCACGGTACTCTAGTCTATTTACTTCAGTACTTACTTCATAACGAACGTTACTTATTCTCACGCAGGAGGGTGGTTACAGGAAGACCCCCCCTTGCCCTTCCTGTAACGAGACTCACGGTGTCTGTTTTGCAGGTTCCGATCATTGGACTTTGGGAAGTTATACTCATATCTTGGTTGTAATTATCATATTGTACCCTGTGGATTCATTGGGAGTGGATCCGTGTTTCTTCATTGGCACCATCCGTGTTTTGTGTTAGAACAGCAGTAGTTTTCGTTGGTTTTTTAGTTCGTTTGATATGAGTAAACTTCCTGAAGGGCCGACGGGAACCCCTGCATCCGATTCACGTGTGACTAACACAGAAGCACTTCCGGGTCTTAGTGTTTTTGCACGTATTACGACTCCAGGTGGCCGTACTCTTGAACGTGTCACAACTCCAGGGTCACGAATCACTAATGTAACACCTGGGGATTTTACCCTAGAAAATGTTACAACACCAACCGGTCCCACTCCCACAGACGGGGGACGTGGCTCGGCACCGAAAGGTTCAAATTTGGGTAATCTCAGACGGATTACGGATGAGACTCGCCGAAACCAGTCAGAATTTGATTTGGAAAATGATTTAGGCAAATCTGACATGGCGAGATCCCATCAATCAAGAGAAAAGCTAACTCCCGAGGAGTGGCTTCATATGCAACAACAAAGTTTGGTGGCTGAATATGAGCGCAGAAAACGTGATGAACGATTTCATGCTCGCACTTTGAATTATGAGGAATCTCCCAGGATATCTCCTTCTTCTCCACCAACAGTAAGAGGAAGTCAGCTCCGTTATAGCCAATCGACGGAACCAGAGTTTGGTGAATTACCGAGGTTACATCCTCGTCCTCGCATAAATATGCGGATGCCATCTTACTTGGAAGAATTTGATAGTTATGACTCAACTTACCAACCGGGAGAATACAGTATGTACACTGGTGATAGTAGAATGAGCTCATGGGCAAGAAGTAGTCATCCGCAGGACATAGTCCGTCACACTGAATATCACAGCAATGCTGAACGGGACTTCACCAAGCCATATCGTCCGGCAGCCTTTGCCGAAAAATCGAAATTCATAGCAAGTATTGCTACTGCACCCTTCCCTGTTAATTCCAAAATACCTACATCAGTAGGCAAATACAATGGTATGACTGATCTAAGTTATCATCTCCAGAACTTTGTAGCAGTAGGGGGTGTTAGTGGTTGGACGCTCCCTTATTGGTGTCATATGTTCGCATTGACATTAACAGGGGCAACGAGAGAATGGTTTGAAAAGATACCTGATGGTCAAGTTTTCAGCTGGGATGACCTTGTAAAAAAGTTTTCTCAACAGTTTAGCCAGCAAAAAAAAACATACGCGGGACCAGTCAGAAATTTTGGATGTTGTCCGCCGTGATAATGAGTCCATAGAAGATTTTATCACCAGATTCAACGATGAAAGTCTGAACATCGGCTGGATAAGTACGGACATGCTTCGTGGTGCCTTCCGCAAAAATGTTAAATGTGATGATCTAGTCCGCACACTCACTGGCAGAGATGGAATGCCAAAAGAATGGGACGATCTTATGACTGTGGCGAAAGTATATGCCAGCACAGAAAAAAACTTTGAGGAATGGTAATATGAGGAAAAAATTTAAAGTCGGATTTCAAACTCCGAGACCTAATAGACAGGCGAAAGGCCCTATTTGGTCGAGACTTCAACCAAGCTCGGACGTATCAAAACCATTTGATGCAAGGTCCCTCATAGGCAACAAAAACAAAGCGGGGCCCTCGAATCGAGGTCCCAACAGTTGGACTCTTCTTTCAAAGACTCCCGCCGAAATTTTCACAATAGATAATATAAGTTTTAGAAAACCACAACCATTGACAAGAAGGTCATTCGTAGATGCTAAGAAGCATTGTTCGTATCACGATGACGTCGGTCATAATACGAATGAATGTAGATAATTGAGAAATGAAATTGAGGCGGCTGTTAAATCTGGAAAACTCGGGCACCTGGTGAAAAATGGGAAACCTGATAATGGTAAAGCGCCCGTTCGGGACATCCAATGCCCGAGTAAGAAGCAAATTAAAGATTTGAACGTTCATGTGATACAAGGCGAGTCCCGTATAGGGAATAAGAGGAAAGAATCTGATGATGAAGAGTGGAAGAATGAGCCAGTGATCTTCCCTCGAATTAAAGGGGGCCCAAACAATAAGAATCCCCTGACCATCACGGCCCTTTTCGGACATTATCATTCTCATTACGTCTTCTTCGACACTGGCAGCACATCGGACATCATGTATGAACAATGCTTTGAACAGCTTGACGAAGAAGATAAAGAAAGATTGAAACCCATCCACGCTCCAGTATCGGGATTTGGAGGGGAAATAATGCATCCGCGAGGGGTGATTTCATTCCAAGTTACCTTGAGCGACGGAATTCATTCGAGGACCGAGGAGGTCGAGTTTCTGGTTTTGCCAGCAATATCGAAACATGACATTATTCTCGGACGAGAAGCAATTGGTGACTTCAATGTCCATCCGTGTGACACCCGGTAAATTCCCAATCCCTTAAACTAAGTAATCACCTAATAATTAGGTGATTGTAAATATTATGCGCGCCATATAGCGCGGGCATTTGTTATGTTCGCCCTGCGCGAGCGCGCTATGTTAGAATCAGCGCGGGCATTTGTTATGTTTGCCCTGCGCGAGCGCGCCATGTTAGTCAGCGCGTGCATTTGTTATGTGCGCCCTGCGCGAGCGCGCCATGTTAGTCAGCGCGTGCATTTGTTATGTGCAACCTGCGCAAGCGCACCATGTTAAGAACCAGCGTGAGCATATGTTATATGCGCCATGCGCGAATGTTTTGGCTTTATGTTTTCATGTAACTTAACGTTATGTTGTCTATGGGTTGACCATCCCGCATGATGCTAAGGCGGGTGCATCCTAAATCGTTTATGCGCGTGCGGAAGGGAACTAACCTCCCCGCATGGCGGGAACATTGAGAGCTAGTTTGTCTGAAGCTCCAAGATGGAATTGACTTCAACATGACTGATCACTATGTTGAAATACCAAGACCACCTGGAGAATCTACAAATGAAACTCAATATCCCTAACTGCGAGAAGGTTACGCACCTACCCGCAGCAAAGAAATGTCCTTCACGCAGAAAGCTATGCGCACAAAGTGATGCGCACAGAACACAGTCTATTCTCCAGACATAAGGAGATTACTCCCGCCCAAAAAGGGAAACAGTAGCGTGTTTCAGAGATTTTCCACTTTTTACTGTACACTGACAAAAGTACCTGAAAAAGCACACTGTAACATGAAAAGTCAACTGTCAGCCACCCTATTCTCACCAACCCCAGACCTGCATGTCCTATCCAAATCAAATCAAGATCTTTTAACCACTCCTCCACTTTTAAACAAACAATAAACAATAATAATTTCCATACTTTATCATCATTACACCTAGATATGAAAAGATTACAATCCCCTAAAGCAAGGGATTGTGTTCCCTTGAGTTTGCCTATAAATATGTAACCTAAATTATCACTCAAAACACACTTCAAAGAACTGCAAACTTGCACTAATCATCTCCCAAAGCATCCGTTATTTTCGATTCCGTTCCAGTTACTAGACCTTCGATTCCGAGGCCAACACCAAGAAAACCCGAATCTCGATTAATCCCTTAACAAGAACCACAGGTGAGTCTCACAGCCCCTATTCTTGCTGTTTTCACTGTTTTTAAACTGTTTTCGGGGCGAGGGACACGTACTTAAAACTATGTTTTATGTGATACTCTTACAAGCAATACAAGCAATTATGTGTTTAAATAATGTTTCATTATGGTGTATTTACGAGCAATGCAAACGGTATCTATGGTTTTCGATGTATGTGCGCCAGAATTCGAGTAAGTGATCACTTTACCATTGGAACTCTAAGGGTAGGGACTGCTGGTTTGATCCACCCACTCGTAGGGGTCGCACCTCTTTGCATGGACGAGTGCCTAGTATGGTCATGGGGCAGTACTATGGGTTTGAGCCCGCTCGTAGGGGTCGCGCCTCTTTGCATGGACGAGCGCCTTGTTTTCCGGCACAACGTCCGCGCGTGACCCGCGGGACGGTATTAGTTATTTTAGCTCGTAGTGGCAGCGCCACTTTGCATAGACGAGCACAGTTCCCAGAAATGTTCGCGCGTAACCCGCGGAACGATTTTATCAGAATATGTTGATAGGACTATGTTTTACCAAGCATGTGTTTTAATGATGCTATCAGAATTATGTTTCAGAATGATTTGTATCAAGATTATGATGCAAACACGATTTATCAAGTTACTAAAACTTGTGAACTCACTCAGTTTATACTGATTCAAATGTTTTTACGTGTCTTTCAGGAGATAACTAGGTAGCGCATGGAGTCACACTTAGAGCACCTCACGCTGAACATCTAAAACTAGCTTTTTGGAAGATTTTAGTTCTATCCCTTCGATGCGCGTGGTTGTTCCCGCCGCGCAAGGGGATATGACGTGGAAATCTTCAACAGTTTTTATACTTGGATGTTTTTATGTAATTTTTAATCAATGTAATGTATTTGTATTAAACTTTTCATGCGAAATGAAAATCTTTGAATGTTTGCAATGGCCCGTGCTTAATTATCAATCCCCACTCGTGCGCGCCCGGCTGTTTCCGCCGCTCAGGGCCGGGTGTGACAGATTGGTATCAGAGCGCTGGTTATAGCGAACTAGGAAAAGAAGTTTTAACCTAGACTATAACCGTTGGGGAATCGCATGAAATATTTTTCAAAGAAAATATTTTCAAAAGAAACTATACACACACTTAGGAACACGGGTCACAGTGTCTAGTAAAATAATGATAACATTATGTGCTCAGAGTACATGCGCTAAGTCTGATATATTTTCACTTTTAAAGCGAGAATGCCTCCAACTAAAGCCAAAGGAATTACCATGACACCCGAGGAACTCGCGGGAATAATCGCGCAAGCAATCGCAACACATGAGGCCAGCAAGGCCGAATCAAGTCAGGGTCGTCAGAATGAGACCCCAGAACCCGAATCAGGAGCCTTGGACAAAGGATGCTCCTATAAGACATTCATGGCCTGTAAGCCTTGGCCATTCAAGGGAACCGAAGGGGCCATTGGGCTCTACAACTGGATTGACAAGATGGAGACAGTTCTCTCCATTAGCGGATGTAGTGAGAACCAGAAGGTCCTTTACGCGACCTGCATGTTCCAAGAGGCAGCTTCGTCTTGGTGGAAGCTTCAAACGAAAACATTGGGGCGAGAAGTTGCTCTCCACAAGACCTGGGAGGAACTGAAGGAGATGATGATGAGAAAGTTCTGCTCTCGCGCAGAAATCCAGAGTCTACAACAGGAATTCTGGAACCACACCATGGTAGGAACGGATATCGACGCCTACAACAACCGGTTCAACGAACTTTGCCAGTTGGTGCCAGACATGGCAAACACGGAGGAAAAGAAGATCGAGAGGTATATTTTTGGGTTACCTCCTGTTGTTAGGGTTCCGCTCAACGCCGCAGCGCCTCCAACCTTTGATGAGGCGGGGTAGCGCGGGCCATCACCCTTACAAGGGATACGGTCCGTGCGGGTATGTTGACTCCGCGCGGAATCGAGCAGCGAACCTCTGATCCCAAGAGGAAATGGAACTCTCACCACCGAGGGTCCGACTCCAAGCAGCCACCGTTCAAGAAGCAGGAAAGCGCAAGGGTTTACGCGATTCAGGCCGCGGAGCCACCACGAAAAGGATACAGCGGGCCTCGCCCATGGTGCAGCAAATGCAAGTATCACCACGAGGGTGAATGCACAAGAATCGAATGTGCCAAATGTGGCAGACCAGGGCACAAGACGATGAATTGCCGTGTCAGAGAAGCTGGAGCAAGCGACAACTGCTACGCATGCGGGAAGCCAGGGCATTTTAGTCGGGATTGCCCGCAAAAGGGGAACCAAGCTCGCGGAAGAGCTTTTGTGATCGGCGCAGGCGAAGCTAAAGAAGAGCCGAATGTGGTAACCGGTACGTTTTTGCTTAACGGACATTTTGCATCTGTCTTATTTGATACTGGCGCTGACCTAAGTTTTATATCCGCTGAGTTTAAAGACTCCCTAGGCCTAGCAACCAGTAGGCTAGACACGCCTTATACTATAGAACTAGCCAATGGTAGGCAGTTATGCGCGAACGAAAGAACTGAACAATGTGTTATAGTCATGGGAGGTCACGGGTTCAATATTAACTTGTTGCCAATAGACTTGGGAAGTTTTGACATTGTGGTAGGTATGGATTGGTTAGTCGAGAACCGCGCGGAAGTTATTTGCCATGAGAAGCGGGTTCGGATCCCACTGTTGAACGGAGAAACCTTGGTAATTCAAGGGGAAAGAAGGGGAGTTGCGACGAAACTGATTTCGTGCCTAAAGGCGCGAAAGTGCCTAAGAAAAGGGTGCTACGCCTTCCTGGCGCATGTCGTAGAGAAGAAAGGAGATGAGCGAAGAATTGAAGACTTACCAGTAGTGCGCGAATTTCCAGAAGTTTTTCCTGAAGATTTGCCCGGATTACCGCCGCCGCGACAAGTCGAGTTTCGTATTGATTTAGTCCCAGGAGCTGCGCCAGTAGCTCGAGCGCTTTATCGATTAGCTCCATCTGAGATGCAAGAGCTATCCAATCAGTTACAGGAACTATTGGATAAGGGTTTCATACGCCCAAGCTTTTCACCTTGGGGAGCTCCAGTACTGTTTGTTAAGAAGAAGGATGGTTCGTTCAGAATGTGTATTGACTACAGGGAACTGAACAAGCTGACAGTCAAGAATCGGTACCCCTTACCGAGGATTGACGACTTATTTGACCAGTTGCAGGGATCCAGTTATTATTCGAAGATAGATCTACGGTCAGGATACCACCAACTTAGAGTCCATGAGGAAGATGTGCAGAAAACAGCCTTCCGAACTATATACGGCCATTATGAGTTCTTAGTGATGCCTTTCGGGCTAACTAATGCGCCGGCTGTGTTCATGGATCTGATGAACCGCGTGTGCAAACCATACTTGGACAAGTTTGTGATTGTGTTTATAGATGATATTCTGATTTACTCACGGACCAAGGCCGAGCATGAGCAACACCTGAGATTGATTTTGGAATTGTTGAGGAAAGAAAAGTTGTATGCGAAGTTTTCCAAGTGCGAGTTTTGGCTTAGAGAAGTTCACTTTCTAGGTCACGTTGTAAACGAGAAAGGAATACACGTTGATCCTTCCAAAGTCAAGGCCATCAAAAATTGGGAAGCGCCAAAAACCCCAACTGAGGTGAGGCAATTCCTAGGACTAGCTGGCTACTATCGACGCTTCATTGAGAACTTCTCCAAAATAGCTCTACCTCTGACCGCGCTAACTCAGAAAGACAAGAAGTTTGTTTGGGGCGAAAATCAGGAAACAACATTTCAAATGTTGAAACAGAAGTTATGTAGTGCGCCAATTTTGTCTTTGCCCGAGGGGATGGATGACATTGTTGTTTACTGCGACGCTTCACATCAGGGACTTGGATGTGTCCTTATGCAGCGAAACAAAGTCATAGCGTATGCCTCACGCCAACTCAAGACCAATGAGAAGAACTACACAACGCATGATTTAGAACTTGGAGCGGTTGTCTTCGCGCTAAAGATTTGGCGCCATTACCTCTATGGTACAAAGTGTATAATCTTTACGGATCACAAGAGCCTTCAACATATATTTGATCAAAAGGATTTAAACATGAGGCAACGAAGATGGGTGGAGTTGTTGAATGATTATGATTGTGAAATTAAGTACCACCCTGGAAAGGCGAATGTGGTAGCAGACGCGCTAAGTAGGAAGGAGCGAATAAAAACGCTACGAGTCAAGGCTCTAAGGTTGACCATTCACGCAGATCTCTCTACCCTCATCCGAGACGCTCAGCAAGAAGCCTTGAAACCAGAGTTTGTTAAAAACGAATGTCTTGGGGGTATGGTTAAGAGTTTGGAACTTAAAGAGAACGGCAATCTATATTTCGCTAACCGCATATGGGTCCCTCTCAAGGGAGGATTGCGCGAGCAAGTATTAAACGAAGCTCACAAGACGCGGTATTCCGTACATCCTGGCGCAGACAAGATGTACCAAGATGTTAAAACGCTGTATTGGTGGCCCAATCTTAAAGGCGCCATCGCAACGTATGTCAGTAAGTGCCTGACGTGTTCGAAGGTAAAGGCTGAATACCAGAAACCATCAGGGTTGCTTCAGCAGCCAGAAATTCCCATGTGGAAGTGGGAACAAATCTCTATGGACTTCATCACCAAACTGCCAAGGACACCTGGGGGTTATGACACAATATGGGTTATTGTGGATCGGCTAACTAAGTCAGCGCACTTCCTACCGATCAAGGAAACCGATAAGATGGAAAAATTAGCAAGACTGTATATTCGAGAAGTAGTTTCAAAACATGGAGTCCCAGTGTCCATCATTTCTGATAGAGATAGTCGGTTCACATCAAGGTTTTGGAGATCGTTACAAGGGGCTTTAGGTACTCGTCTTGACATGAGTACGGCATATCATCCTCAAACGGATGGGCAAAGCGAGCGAACAATCCAGACATTGGAAGATATGCTACGCGCGTGCGCAATCGATTTCGAAGGTAGCTGGGATACTCATCTCCCATTGGTTGAATTTTCTTACAACAACAGCTATCACACAAGCATTAGGGCTGCGCCGTTCGAAGCTTTGTATGGGCGCAAGTGTAGATCCCCACTGTGCTGGGCTGAAGTAGGTGACAAGCAAATGACTGGTCCAGAATTGATCCAAGAAACAACAGACAAGATTTTTCAGATAAGGGATCGCCTTAAGACAGCGCGCGACAGACAGAAGAGCTACGCAGATGTGCGAAGGAAACCATTGGAATTTCAAGTAGGGGATAAAGTACTTTTGAAAGTCTCTCCATGGAAAGGAGTCCCCCGTTTCGGCAAGCGAGGAAAGATGAATCCGCGCTTCATTGGACCATTTGAGATCCTGGAAAGGATCGGTCCGGTTGCTTATAAACTCCGTCTACCCGCCGAACTCAGTGGAGTTCATGATACGTTTCATGTGTCCAACCTCAAAAAGTGCTTATCTGACGAAACGTTGATTTTGCCGTTGGAAGAGATTCACATCGACAAACAGCTGCACTTCGTAGAAGAACCTATAGCAGTAACCGATTGGAAAGAACAAAAGTTACGCAGGGGCAAAATCAAGTTAGTAAAGGTTCAATGGAACTCGAGGCGTGGGCCTGAATTCACTTGGGAAAGAGAAGACCAAATACGCAAGAATTACCCACACCTCTTTCAGAGCATGGCTTCTGCCAGCAACGTCTCCTAAATTTCGGGACGAAATTCGTTTAACGAGGGGAGAATGTGACACCCGGTAAATTCCCAATCCCTTAAACTAAGTAATCACCTAATAATTAGGTGATTGTAAATATTATGCGCGCCATATAGCGCGGGCATTTGTTATGTTCGCCCTGCGCGAGCGCGCTATGTTAGAATCAGCGCGGGCATTTGTTATGTTTGCCCTGCGCGAGCGCGCCATGTTAGTCAGCGCGTGCATTTGTTATGTGCGCCCTGCGCGAGCGCGCCATGTTAGTCAGCGCGTGCATTTGTTATGTGCAACCTGCGCAAGCGCACCATGTTAAGAACCAGCGTGAGCATATGTTATATGCGCCATGCGCGAATGTTTTGGCTTTATGTTTTCATGTAACTTAACGTTATGTTGTCTATGGGTTGACCATCCCGCATGATGCTAAGGCGGGTGCATCCTAAATCGTTTATGCGCGTGCGGAAGGGAACTAACCTCCCCGCATGGCGGGAACATTGAGAGCTAGTTTGTCTGAAGCTCCAAGATGGAATTGACTTCAACATGACTGATCACTATGTTGAAATACCAAGACCACCTGGAGAATCTACAAATGAAACTCAATATCCCTAACTGCGAGAAGGTTACGCACCTACCCGCAGCAAAGAAATGTCCTTCACGCAGAAAGCTATGCGCACAAAGTGATGCGCACAGAACACAGTCTATTCTCCAGACATAAGGAGATTACTCCCGCCCAAAAAGGGAAACAGTAGCGTGTTTCAGAGATTTTCCACTTTTTACTGTACACTGACAAAAGTACCTGAAAAAGCACACTGTAACATGAAAAGTCAACTGTCAGCCACCCTATTCTCACCAACCCCAGACCTGCATGTCCTGTCCAAATCAAATCAAGATCTTTTAACCACTCCTCCACTTTTAAACAAACAATAAACAATAATAATTTCCATACTTTATCATCATTACACCTAGATATGAAAAGATTACAATCCCCTAAAGCAAGGGATTGTGTTCCCTTGAGTTTGCCTATAAATATGTAACCTAAATTATCACTCAAAACACACTTCAAAGAACTGCAAACTTGCACTAATCATCTCCCAAAGCATCCGTTATTTTCGATTCCGTTCCAGTTACTAGACCTTCGATTCCGAGGCCAACACCAAGAAAACCCGAATCTCGATTAATCCCTTAACAAGAACCACAGGTGAGTCTCACAGCCCCTATTCTCGCTGTTTTCACTGTTTTTAAACTGTTTTCGGGGCGAGGGACACGTACTTAAAACTATGTTTTATGTGATACTCTTACAAGCAATACAAGCAATTATGTGTTTAAATAATGTTTCATTATGGTGTATTTACGAGCAATGCAAACGGTATCTATGGTTTTCGATGTATGTGCGCCAGAATTCGAGTAAGTGATCACTTTACCATTGGAACTCTAAGGGTAGGGACTGCTGGTTTGATCCACCCACTCGTAGGGGTCGCACCTCTTTGCATGGACGAGTGCCTAGTATGGTCATGGGGCAGTACTATGGGTTTGAGCCCGCTCGTAGGGGTCGCGCCTCTTTGCATGGACGAGCGCCTTGTTTTCCGGCACAACGTCCGCGCGTGACCCGCGGGACGGTATTACTTATTTTAGCTCGTAGTGGCAGCGCCACTTTGCATAGACGAGCACAGTTCCCAGAAATGTTCGCGCGTAACCCGCGGAACGATTTTATCAGAATATGTTGATAGGACTATGTTTTACCAAGCATGTGTTTTAATGATGCTATCAGAATTATGTTTCAGAATGATTTGTATCAAGATTATGATGCAAACACGATTTATCAAGTTACTAAAACTTGTGAACTCACTCAGTTTATACTGATTCAAATGTTTTTACGTGTCTTTCAGGAGATAACTAGGTAGCGCATGGAGTCACACTTAGAGCACCTCACGCTGAACATCTAAAACTAGCTTTTTGGAAGATTTTAGTTCTATCCCTTCGATGCGCGTGGTTGTTCCCGCCGCGCAAGGGGATATGACGTGGAAATCTTCAACAGTTTTTATACTTGGATGTTCTTATGTAATTTTTAATCAATGTAATGTATTTGTATTAAACTTTTCATGCGAAATGAAAATCTTTGAATGTTTGCAATGGCCCGTGCTTAATTATCAATCCCCACTCGTGCGCGCCCGGCTGTTTTCGCCGCTCAGGGCCGGGTGTGACAATCCGTCCACAGCACACGGTGCAGTAGGAGTTCCGACCTGCACTGGTATAGCAATAATTCACGTCAATCGACAGTGCTTTGCAACCGAGAACTCAAAACCCAGCAAGATCCCAAAACAAACTTTGAGAACCGAACCAGAAAAGTGGGTCTTGAACAAAGATTTCCCCGATCAAACTGTAACAATTGGACCTGCTATTTCCGAGATAGTACGGACTTTCTTGAAATAGTTATTATCAAAAAATGTTGATGTGTTCGCATGGCAGCCCGCGTACATGACCGGTGTCCCGTGGAACATTGCGGAACACAAATTAAGGGTAAACCCATTGTTTACGCCGATTGTTCAGAAACAACGTAAGATGGGTCCGGAACAGACAAAGCAATGAACGAGCAAGTCCAAGACCTCTTACAGGCCAGGATTATCAGTCCAATCCGCTATCAGACATGGGTTGCTAACCCAGTCATAGTCCCCAAGAGCAGGGGGCGTGGCGGATGTGCATTGATTACAAAGATCTAAACAAAGCATGTCCTAAGGATTGATCCTTTACCAGAGATTGACCTCAAGGTTGATGTTGTGGCACCATTCAAATTCAAGTGTTTCCTGGACGCCTACAAGGGTTATCACCAGATCCGCATGGCAGCAGGTGATGAAGATAAGACAACATTTCGCACAGACCAGGGCACTTTTTGCTATAAAATGATGCCTTTCGGACTAAAGAATGCGGAAGCCACATATCAACGATTAATGGATATAGCGTTCAAAGACCAAATTGGTCGAAACTTAGAGGTGTATATGGACGATCTCGTAATCAAAAGTGTTGAGGAGGACCAGATGTTGAGAGATATTGAAGAGACCTTCGAAACATTGAAAGGTATTAACATGAAGTTGAACCCAGCCAAGTGTTCATTCGGAATGGAAGAGGGAAAGTTTCTGGGAGTGATTGTCACGGATGCGGGCTTCAAAGCTAATCCAGATAAAGTGCAAGCTATAGCCTGCATGCCTTCCCCGTCTTCCCTCAAGGAAATTCAGACACTCAGTGGCCGACTGGTTGCTTTGAATCGTTTTTTTGGAAAATCATGCAGCCAAATCTCATCCTTTCATCTCAACTCTGAGGAATTACCTCAAGAAAGCACAGTTTAAATGGACCGCGGAGGCGGAACAAGCTTTCTTGGAGGTTAAAAAGTGTTTGATGGAACTCCCCACGTTAACAGCACCTCACGCGGGAGAACCTTTAACGTTGTATATATCGGCTTCAGACATTTCTATCGGGGCTGTCCTTCTGACAGATCGAAAGAACGTTCAAACACCGATTTACTATGTCAGCAGAACATTATCGGACCCGGAAACAAGATACTCCATGCTTGAAAAACTTGTGTTGGCACTAGTCTATGCTGCCCGACGCCTCCGCATGTACTTTCAAGGACATCCCACCAATGTCTTAACCGGATACAAGCTCAAAAACGTTCTCAGTAAACCAGAATTGTCTGGGAGCTTGGCCAAATGGGCCATCGAACTAGGTGAGCAAGAAATAGAATACAAACCTAGGCAAGCAATCAAAGGGCAAGTGTTGGTGGACTTCGTCACAGAAGTCCCGCGTCACAAAGAAAGAGAATGTTTGACTGAGCAACAACCCCAAGCACCTCCGGAATCAAGACAGATTTGGTCTTTATTCACGGACGGAGCTTCAAGCAGTGAGGGATGTGCCGCAGGCCTTAGTGTCACACCCCGACCAAAGGCGGCGGAACATGCCGGGGTGCAACGTGATTGGACAAATACACAAGACACTATTTAAAGTGACAATATTTATTCAACTCATTTTATTTCAACAAATCAATAACAACACATCTCGTTCATATAAACAAATAGCAGTCATGTTGTTCGTTTTACTAAAACCCTAATAGTCTTGGTAACGTTTTCCGTCAAGCACTCGAGTCAACAATAGTCAAACCTGTAACATTTCATAATATAAAGTTTGTCAACAAAAAGGTTGGTGAGCAATTCATAAGTTTGAGCATATAAGTATATAGTAGTAAAAAGCCACAAAACTTGTATACAAAACAATAAATAAAAGCGAAAACTTGGATAAATTGACAATCGCTAATAGAATTACGTTAGCGCCACCTAGCTACAAGGGGTTGCCAAGTAGTTTAGGATTTAATAGAATATCGTTAATTGCATTACGTTAACGACACCGTGCTATAAGAGAATACCAGATAGATCACGGATTTATAGACTTCCCCATAACTGAAAGAGATAAACACATAGGCACATAGCATGTAAGCATAGAACACCAAATCAAGCAATTATTCAAGTAAAGTATACAATCACGTTTGTGGGTTTAAAGATTCAAGTAATTGAAACATTTAGTTTGATAAGTATGAAATGTCACCCCAAAACAGAAGATGAAAACAGGGGTATGAAAGTACTCACCTCGATTGATGAATTGAGAAACTAATAAGTGATCGACAAATAGAAAGCTTGTAAACGAAACGAACGAATCCGACTTGAAACGATAAACACCTTAGCTAAAATAAATAATGTAATATATATTAATGAACTTGAAACCATAATGAAACTATATTGGAAGCATCGAACAAGAAGGTTCGGTTATTAATCGGATTACCGGTTAATTTGTTAATGGTTAGGGACTCGTACTTAATGACAAATAAAATAAAATAATATTATTTTATTGGGCTTTTAAATAACTAAACCAACATTAAATAGAGACAAGACGGGTTTAAATCTAGAGTTCGATTTTGTAAAAAAATGAATTGATAATAAAGTTTATAATAATGATAGTAATGGTAATAATAATTCTAAAAAGATATGTTAGATATATATATATATATATATATGTAAATATATATATATATATATATATATATATATAAGATAATGATGATAATAATAATTATTATTATTATTATTATTATTAATACTAATATAGTATAATACTAATAATAATAGTTAAAGAATAACGATCTTAGTATTAATTAAAATGTTGTTGATAATAATAATAATAATAATAATAATAATAATAATAATAATAATTAATATTGATAGTAAATAATGATACCGCCCTCGATGTCGGTTCGAGTTCTAAACGGGTTCACAAAATAAATACAATAATATTATTGCTAATAATAAAAGATAAAATATAATTTAATAAATAATAATAGGATCTTAAATAATAATAGTAACTTTAATATTTATAATAATAATGATAATAGCAATAACATTAACAATAATACTAATAATTAGAATTTATAATGATATACATTTTTTTTATAATAATAATAATAATAATTGTTATAAATAATGAGTTTTATATATTTAATAGTTTTATACTAATTATACGATTCTTAACCATGATAACACAAAATCGGTTTAGGAGGAGACTCGAACCCGAGACCTCTAGTCTAACAACTAACGTACAAACTAACCGAGCCAAGATAACCATTTCCCGATCGTTTATCTTTTCCCAAATCAAAACAACTCCACACGAAAACTAACAATATCAAAACCCAAATTAACTTTACCTATTAACTGTTCCCGAGCCGAAACTGCCAGAGACGAAGAAACGGAAGTCACCGAGGCCGATTCCGGCCACCTGAGGTGCACCGGAAAACCACAGCAGAGAGAAAGAGAAGAGATAGGAGAGAGCCGGAGAGAGATGACGAGAAAGAGAGAGAGAGAGAGCGAATGAGAGAGAGAGCCGAGAGAGAGAGGCAGCGAGAGAGATAGAGAGCTGCGGAAGGAGTGGGCGGCGGCCGGTTTTCCGGTCGCCGGAAAACGAAAAGGAAGGGGAAAGGGGGAGCGGGTGGCTGGGGTTTCGGGCTAGAGGGAGGTGGGTATTGGTGGCGGTGTGTCGGAGGTGGTGGGTTGTCGCCGGACCGCTTGAGCTCGCCGGAAAAACGGCCAAGGGAGGGTGGCGACGGCTGTGTGTTGTGTGTGTTGGAGGTGGTGGCCGGAGGTGGCGGTGCTCGCCGGAGGCGGCAGCGGCGGCCGGGACAAGAGAGAAAGAGATGAGGCTTGATGTTTATGTTAGGGTTAGGTTTGTGTTGGTGGTATATGTAGGCATATTTTCATAACAGCCCCCTCAAGTTTCAATGAATTTTTAAACGAGCTTAAAGGTTTGTACAACTCGTAACGACTTTACGAAAATTGTTTTGAACTCCTTATGTTTTCTTAACGACACTAAAATATGACAAACATCGATATTATTTGAGATCGATGTCTATTATAATATTAAATAATAAATAAATAAGGTTCTAAAGTGTTGAGTTGGGTATACGTATTAAAAGTTTAAAAAAACGAATATAATTCGCGATCTGAAATTTGACGAATGTCACAGTATCCCCAACTTTTTAGAAATTTCGTCCCGAAATTAAAATAAACTTAAAGAAAAAGTCATTATTAACTAATATTGTCTTTTGTAAGATACTTGCATGAACAAATTTTAAGCAAAAGAATAACATCAAAACCTAGCATGACCCGAAGAACGCTACAAATAAGAAACATGATAAAGGCACTTATATATAGGAAGTACCAACGGCGTATCCACCATGCCTTTATCACAATTCGTATTTCCATCGTTTTTCTGCCATCATCCTCGGGTCTGAGTTATCGCACACAAGTGTAATTACTATGGCTTCCCGGGGATTTCGATAATTAAGTGTGCACCCATAATTATTTAGATCGTCGTATGGTCCACATGGTTCGTTCCATTGTGTGGTTTAAGAGACATATTTATTTTTGAAATCTTTAAATAATAGATGAGTAAATAAATTTGTTGAATTTTATTAATATTGACAAAACAGTACTAGCGGTTGAGAATTTCTGGATTGACTTTTTAAATAAGTAGGAAAAGGGATACATAAATGAAACAGTTTAAGGTATTAAAGTATAACCAAGGTGAAAATAACTATTTTGGTTTAAATAAGTAAAGACGATCGAATAAATAAAAATCCAGGGAAAACAATTACAAGACAAGGATTGTAGTCAGATGTCTTCAGCGTGAAGGAATAAGTACATCATTAAGATCCATGGTTTAAAGTCGGTCACTAAAGTAGTATAAAATCTGGTGAGTGAAATTTTAATAATGAGGGCCCTGATAGAAGGAAATGAGAAATCCGGTAAATAAAACGGGAATCCGAAAAGTGAAATTGATAAATCCGATAGGTATAAATAAGGATCCCAAAAAGTGAGTACATGAGGTCGGGGTAAACAACGTTTACAATTAATAATAATGTCGTACAATGAGTTTCATACGTGTACAAGCTTGAGGTTATAGGTAAGTGAGAATACAATTTTGTGAAGTCACGAGAATGAGGTGAGTTTCTTTGGGGTGACGCATACGTGCATCAATATAAATAAAATAGTATTTAGTTAACAACCAAAACCATCGAAGAAATGTGATAAAACATGAATACGACCACTATTGTGAAACCATTTATATAATCATCATTATAATAAAGGTTTCTAATAGCGCCAAAACTTGTAAACAGCCACACATAAGCCATTAATATATTAGATAAAATGATATAGAATAACGTATAGAATCGCGTTTACATAAATGCCCAAATAGAGATAACATAGTCATGAAAATATCGTTTAAAGATAAACGAGATTTTGGCGAAGTTAAGGTTTTGAAAGTATTACACAAATTGTTATTAAATAGTTTGCATTTGGTCACGAAAATCAAACACAACAATGAAATCTCATGTGAAAAATATTGTCATCGAAACATCTCATCAAATGAAAATAAAATCGCAAAATTGTGAGACTCGAATTTAATGACTAAATATGTAAATCGCGTAACGTATAATAGACTAAAACTGAAAATGAGCTCTTAAGTAAGGCCGTTTTATTGTTTCTAAGAAATGTACACACTAACGAAGCATCGCGGTAACGCATTGTTAGGGAAATATTTAAATCATTATTGAATGTAAATCTTGTAACCCAGATTGTTAAAGGAGTTTGTATACATAAAGCGATTGTGATAAAAAAAAAGTATTTATAAAATAATGCTTGCGATAATAAAAAGTAATAGTTTGCGTAAATCGTTATTGAGCAAAAATTTGTGTAACAATATAAATATTTATAAATGCGTCCCAAGATTTGCAAAGCCATGGTCATTGAGTTTATGCAATATGAGAAAAGTTGTAATTTATTACTAAATAAATTTCCGCATTCAACATTCAAAATGAAACCTCGATTTTTAAAGTTATTAAGAGATTTATCACCTTAGGTGACAATGTTTATAATCTTGAAGTCATACATATAATCGTTTAATAACTCTTAAATACAATTTCTCATAATAAAATTTTGTTGTCATGACAATACCATATATATGTATATATATTTTTAAAAAAATGCTTCATAAAATACGAACATGGCACATAAACCATTATTATCATTTTTATTATTATATTTTTTTTATATAATTTAAAAGTGATTATTTGAACACATGAGATTGTTATACGTACACTAGTTGTGTGTGTGTATATATATATATATATATATATTTATACAAAAAAACAAAATTAGGAAAAATGAAGCTCGTGTGTGTATGGAGGGGTCTTAGGCTTCGTACGGTGAACAGGTTGGAAATTTTAGTAGTAAGTGAGAGTGTTTAGGTCGGCTTGGGTAGTTGAGTTTTTTTTTCTTGAATTGAATCGATGGGGTTTGTTGAGTTTAGGTCTTTTGAGTGGGTTAAGCTTGGATGATTTGTGTGAGTAGTGGTTGGGCTATTAGGATGATGCTTGCTTATTTGAGTTCGGGTAAGTTGATGGGTTGGGTAATTAGTCGACCTTGACTAGTTTGGGTTTAGATTCGGTTTATGGTTTATACATGTATTTAGTAAGGATTGTTTGGGTTTCTATTTTGATATCAAACTCTATGGTTGGATGTGAACGGTGTGGCGATATGGTTTGGTGAATTGACATAGCATGGGTCGAAGGATTTGAGTCATAGTTGGGTAAGCTTTGGTTATCGTATGTTCAAGGTATTTTGTGGGTGTGTTTGTCGGTGTTCTTGAAGTATTTGGATAGTGAGTTTGACAGGTTTTCGTGGCGTAGAAGTGTCGGTAGTTAGGGCCTTTTATTGGGTTGATTTTTTTTTTGTATATCTTGGACTTGCATGGGGTTTGGGTAGATGAGGGTATACTTTTGGATGTTTAGGTTTCGTTCATATTGAGGAAAGATTTGAGTGTGCGGGAAAACTTTTGAAGTGTAAGGATTGTTCGATTTAAGTCCCTAGTTTGAGATGGGATACGGGTGTTTGGAAACTTGTGGTTGCGTTTAGGGAAATTTTGACTAATAGTAGGTATTAAATTGAAAATATCATAATTTATAAATAATGTTTGAAATGTCCATGAAAATTTTGATAATTAAAATTACATGTTAATATATATATGAATATATATTTTATACAAAAAGAATTTTTTTTTGAGATTCGAGCGTGTGAATCATACAATTTTTTTTATAAAGATTAAATAAATTTATTTATTTATTGCTTATGAGGAAATTTTAAAATACGTAAATTGAATGTTAAAATTTGTTATGAGGTTTCAATATTTTGGGAAAACAAAGTTGCGAAATGAAATTTTTTTATCAAGTTCGTTATTTAATCTCGTGTAACAAAAATATCATGGTAAGTTAAATGACTGGCATTGTAAATCAAGAAATCATAAGTAAACGATATCGATCTTTAAAGTAAAATTTCTATGAAGTTTTGCATGAGAGTTTCAAGAAGATTACATACTATAAGTTTGTGACTTTCTTGAAAGATCATGGCAAAACTATCATAAGAATTTTAAAACGCGTAAAATCGTATGATGTAATTTTTTTTATTTGCGAAAATTTATAACGAACCAAATATTGCATGATGAAAGTTGTTATGAAAATAAATTTGGGTAGTGAAGATTTTACCACGTGTATTATATAATATAGTATAATTAAAAAAAATGTCCTGAGAAGTTTAAACAATTAAAATTTTGAAATGATCGTCCGAAATAAACGGAATAGTTATAAAAATAAATTTTTTTTATAAACTTTTTGTACCAGGACTTTAAAGACAATTTAAATTTTATACAAAGGAAAATTTACTTGAAAAGTTGAGGTGAAATTTATTATACAACCTTCTTAATATGATGAAATTTATATAATAAGATTTTGGTTTGTAAATCGTCTTAATGAAAATAAATGGCATATTAAAAATTATTATGAATAGATCCAACTCTATATATACATATATTTATTTATTTATTTTCCTTTTTATAACGAAGAGATTTTAATGAACGAAATTGCAATAAAAATCCTTGTGAAATCAAAATGGAAAAATTGGTGTAAAACTTTACCATATAAAATCGAGATATAAAAGAGTTATTAACAATAAGAAAAAATATAACATTTATAAATGAAAACTTATGATAAGAATTTATAACAAAATAAAGGAAAAATGGTTTAAATTCTTGAAACATAATAATAATGTTTTAAGATTTAAAGGCGGAAAATCGTGCATGAACCACCATGACTTGATATTCCGACACTAAAAACCTTTATTACATAAATACCATGTTGGAGTCTAAACATGTGCACGTACCACCGCGACTTTTTCATGTTTTAGACTCAAATAACAATGATAACACAATAAATCGAGATACAACGTCATGCCAAAACACTAGTCCATAAATCAACGTAGTCATATTGTTTTAACACCAAAAATATGGATGGCGAGCGGAACACTCACATTCGACTACTTAAAGTGGTCATCTCATATGAGACAATCTTTAAGGAGATTTGAAACAATGGGATCCAAGTTAAGCTCGTGATCCATAAAACACAATAAAAACTAACGTTTTTGCGTTTTAAGGTAAGGATACCTTGGAGTACTATGAAAATGTGTGTATGTGTATTGATAAAATAAATAAGTATATAAATAAACAAGTGCATTGAACAATCAAGTAGGGTAAACACGTATAGGCAACACGTATAAGGACCCTAAAGTAAAGACTATACTAGGTCGTCACGTCTAACCACCTATCTTATAGTCTTGTGGCTCTGATACCAATCTGTCACACCCCGACCAAAGGCGGCAGAACATGCCGGGGTGCAACGTGATTGGACAAATACACAAGACACTATTTAAAGTGACAATATTTATTCAACTCATTTTATTTCAACAAATCAATAACAACACATCTTGTTCATATAAACAAATAGCAGTCATGTTGTTCGTTTTACTAAAACCCTAATAGTCTTGGTAACGTTTTCCGTCAAGCACTGGAGTCAACAATAGTCAAACCTGTAACATTTCATAAAATAAAGTTTGTCAACACAAAGGTTGGTGAGCAATTCATAATTTTGAGCATATAAGTATATAGTAGTAAAAAGCCACAAAGCTTGTATACAAAACAATAAATAAAATCGAAAACTTAGATAAATTGACAAGCGCTAATAGAATTACGTTAGCGCCACCTAGCTACAAGGGGTTGCCAAGTAGTCTAGGATTTAATAGAATATCGTTAATTGCATTACGTTAACGACACCGTGCTATAAGAGAATACCAGATAGATCACGGATTTATAGACTTCCCCATGACTGAAAGCGATAAACACATAGGCACATAGCATGTAAGCATAGAACACCAAATCAAGCAATTATTCAAGTAAAGTATACAATCACGTTTGTGGGTTTAAAGATTCAAGTAATTGAAACATTTAGTTTGATAAGTATGAAATGTCACCCCAAAACGGAAGATGAAAACAGGGGTATGAAAGTACTCACCTCGATTGATGAATTGAGAAACTAATAAGTGATCGACAAATAGAAAGCTTGTAAACGAAACGAACGAATCCGACTTGAAACGATAAACACCTTAGCTAAAATAAATAATGTAATATATATTAATGAACTTGAAACCATAATGAAACTATATTGGAAGCATTGAACAAGAAGGTTCGGTTATTAATCGGATTACCGGTTAATTTGTTAATGGTTAGGGACTCGTACTTAATGACAAATAAAGTAAAATAATATTATTTTATTGGGCTTTTAAATAACTAAACCAACATTAAATAGAGACAAGACAGGTTTAAATTAAGAGTTCGATTTTGTAAAAAAAATGAATTGATAATAAAGTTTATAATAATGATAATAATGGTAATAATAATTCTAAAAAGATATGTTAGATATATATATATATATATATATATGTAAATATATATATATATATATAAGATAATGACGATAATAATAATAATTATTATTATTATTAATACTAATATAGTATAATACTAATAATAATAATAATAGTTAAAAAATAATGATCTTAGTATTAATTAAAATGTTGTTGATAACAATAACAATTATAATAATAATTAATATTGATAGTAAATAACGATACCGCCCTCGATGTCGGTTAGAGTTCTAAAGGAGTTCACAAAATAAATACAATAATATTATTGCTAATAATAAAAGATAAAATATAATTTTAATAAATAATAATAATATGATCTTAAATAATAATAGTAACTTTAATATTTATAATAATAATGATGATAGCAATAACATTAACAATAATACTAATACTAATAATTAGAATTTATAATAATATACATTTTTTTATAAAAAGTTAATAATAATAATAATAATAATAATAATTGTTATAAATAATGAGTTTTATATATTTAATAGTTTTATACTAATTATACGATTTTTAACTATGATAACACAAAATTGGTTTAGGAGGAGACTCGAACCCGAGACCTCTAGTCTAACAACTAACGTACAAACTAACCGAGCCAAGATATCCATTTCCTGATCATTTATCTTTTCCCAAACCAAAACAACTCCCCACGAAAACTAACAATATCAAAACCCAAATTAACTTTACCTATTAACTGTTCCTGAGCCGAAACTGCCAGAGACGAAGAAACGTAAATCACCGAGGCCGATTCCGGCCACCTGAGGTGCACCGGAAAACAACAGCAGAGAGAAAGAAAAGAGATAGGAGAGAGCCGGAGAGAGATGACGAGAAAGAGAGAGAGAGCGACTGAGAGAGAGAGAGCCGAGAGAGAGAGGCAGCGAGAGAGATATGTTAGATATATATATATATATATGTAAATATATATATATATATATATAAGATAATGATGATAATAATAATAATTATTATTATTATTATTATTATTATTATTATTAATACTAATATAGTATAATACCAATAATAATAGTTAAAGAATAACGATCTTAGTATTAATTAAAATGTTGTTGATAAAAATAATAATAATAATAATAATAATAATAATAATAATAATAATAATTAATATTGATAGTAAATAATGATACCACCCTCGATGTCGGTTCGAGTTCTAAATGGGTTCACAAAATAAATACAATAATATTATTGCTAATAATAAAAGATAAAATATAATTTAATAAATAATAATAATAGGATCTTAAATAATAATAGTAACTTTAATATTTATAATAATAATGATAATAGCAATAACATTAACAATAATACTAATAATTAGAATTTATAATGATATACATTTTTTTTATAATAATAATAATAATAATAATAATAATAATAATTGTTATAAATAATGAGTTTTATATATTTAATAGTTTTATACTAATTATACGATTTTTAACCATGATAACACAAACTTGGTTTAGGTGGAGAATCGAACCCGAGACCTCTAGTCTAACAACTAACGTACAAACTAACCGAGCTAGGATAACCATTTCCCGATCGTTTATCTTTTCCCAAATCAAAACAACTCCCCACGAAAACTAACAATATCAAAACCCAAATTAACTTTACCTATTAACTGTTCCCGAGTCGAAACTGCCAGAGACGAAGAAACGGAAGTCACCGAGGCCGATTCCGGCCACCTAAGGTGCGCCGGAAAACAACAGCAGAGAGAAAGAGAAGAGATAGGAGAGAGCCGGAGAGAGATGACGAGAAAGAGAGAGAGAGAGCGACTGAGAGAGAGAGCCGAGAGAGAGAGGCAGCGACAGAGATAGAGAGCTGCGGAAGGAGTGGGCGGCGACCGGTTTTCAGGTCGCCGGAAAACGAAAACGAAGGGGAAAGGGGGAGCGGGTAGCTGGGGTTTCGGACCAGAGGGAGGTGGGTATTGGTGGCGGTGTGTGGGAGGTGGTGGGGTGTCGCCGGACCGCTTGAGCTCGCCGGAAAAACGGCCAAGAGAGGGTGGCGACGGCTGTGTGTTGTGTGAGTGTGTTGGAGGTGGTGGCCAGAGGTGGCGGTGCTCGCCGGAGGCGGCGGCGGCGGCCGGGACAAGAGAGAAAGAGACGAGGCTTGATGTTTATGTTAGGGTTAGGTTTGTGTTGATGATATATGTAGGCATATTTTCATAACAGCCCCCTCAAGTTTCAATGAATGTTTAAACGAGCTTAAAGGTTTGTACAACTCGTAACGACTTTACGAAAATCGTTTTGAACTCCTTATGTTTTCTTAACGACACTAAAATATGACAAACATCGATATTATTTGAGATCGATGTCTATTATAATATTATATAATAAATAAATAAGGTTCTAATGTGTTGAGTTGGGTATACGTATTAAAATTTTACAAAAACGAATATAATTCGCGATCGGAAATTTGACGAATTTCACACTCAGGCTAGTCAATCCCGAAGGCCATGAGTTTACATATGCCATAAAGTTGGATTTTAAAATTACCAACAACGAGGCGGAATACGAAGCTTTCTTGGCAGGCTTACGGATACCCAAAAAGCTTGGGGTTAAACATTTGGAAGCTCGGGTGGATTCCATGTTGATTGCAGGACAAATCAACGGTACATATGAGGCTAAGAACGATGTCATGGCTTCATATGTATCACAGGAAAAAGATTTGATGCTCCAGTTCTCTTCTTGCAAGGTCATTCATATAAAGAGAAGCGAGAACAAATCAGCGAATGCTCTCAGTAAGTTGGCTTCAACAAACTTTGAACACTTTGCCAAGGACATCCGCATCGAAATATTAGATCGCCCGTCTGTTCCGCAACATCAAGTTTTAGTGATCCAAACGGGAGTGGAATCCTGGATGACACCCATTATGGCATACTTGTCATCAGGAACACTTCCGGAAGGTAAAACAGCGGCCCGGAAGATAAAGCACAAAGCCTTGAATTATCAGATTCTTGATGGTGTTTTGTACCGATGTTCCTTCCTCGGACCACTACTTCGATGTGTGAATGCCGAGGACGCGAACTATTTAATCAGAGAGATTCACGAAGGCATTTGTGGTCTTCACGCTGGCCCGCGCATGGTCGTGGCGAAATTAATGAATGCCGGATACTATTGGCCAGGGATGCACTTAGACGCTATAAACGAAATCAGAAAATGCGATTCCTGCCAACGTCACGCTCCTAACACGCTACGACCAAAGAACGAGTTAGTTCCAGTCACTTCAGCTTGGCCATTCCAGAAATGGGCAGTGGACATAATGGGACCTTTCCCTGAAGCCCCCGGACGTGTCAAATTCTTGATAGTAGCCATCGACTACTTTACAAAGTGGGTAGAGGCTAAACCGGTGGCTTCCATAACAGCAGCAAGTGTTAAGAAATTCCTGTGGGAATTCATAATATGCCGGTTTGGCCTTCCTCTGGAACTCGTTAGTGATAACGGAACTCAGTTCGCGGACAGTGGGCTACAAGAATGGTTAAAAGAATTACACATTTCTCAAATCTTCACCTCAGTAGCCCACCCGCAGGCGAATGGTCAGGTTGAACGAACCAATCGGACCATTAAAGAAGGAATTAAGGCCAGACACTAAAAGGACGGGTTGGGTCGATTAATTACCCCATGTGTTATGGGCTTTCCGCACTCAAAGTAATTCCAGTAATTCCGAAACCCCCTTTAGTTTAACTTATGGCACAGAGGCCATGATTCCGGCCGAAATCGGAATCCCATCCGCTAGAGTCCTCATGATCGAGGATAATGATCATGAACTCCGGATGAACCTTAACCTCCTCGAGGAGATAAGGGAATTGGCATCGATCCGCGAGCTGCAAAAATATTCAACTCGCGGATCCAAAAATGTGAATTCAACGCAGGAGACTTCGTCTTCCGCAGTAACGAAGCCTCAGGGCAAGAGCCCTTGGGCAAGTTGGTCTCTACCTGGGAAGGACCTTAGAATCCAGAAAGTTTTATCTAAAGGTGCCTATAAACTAGAAAGGTTGGACGGGACGGAGATCCCTAGAACTTGGAATGGGGCCCAACTGAGGAAATGCTACATTTAGTGGGTTTGTCTTTTGGCCTGCGCGCCCAACTAGATGCTGAGAACCTTTTGTAATTTCGTTTCTTGTAATTCAGCTTATGCCTCAGTTATGAAAATTTTTATTTCAGACATTTGAGACTTGTATTATTATATAATCCTTTATTGGCATACAAAGAAGAACCTACAAACACTTATATTATGACAAATAAACAAAGTGTACCGGATGCAAAATTCAACCTTCTTTATTTACACAAATGGGATTAAAAAAAAAAGATCAGTTACAAGAACAGAAAAATTTATGGTGCAGCATCATTATGCCCCGCACCTTTGTCTCCCGCATCTTCAGCATGTTCTTCATCTAATTCTTCTTCCTCATCAAGTTCAAGAAGAGATTTTAATTGCTGAATGCTATCATCCTTGTCAGCAAGACCAGATATCTTCTCCGATAAAGAAAATTCCAAAGAATCAAAATCCTTTGATTTTTGTATAAGGATGACAGCAGTATCCTGGCCAGCCAAGACATATTCTTCAGGAAGCCTGGAAGTTGAGCCAAACTGGTAGCCTTCTTGGAAACCCAGTTGACGGCCAGCTTGTTTAGAAGCTTTCAAGAGGATGGCAACACAATTCCCAAGCTAATCACTAGCTCGCACATCAGCGATGACCTGTTGAAACAATCACGCATAAATAACTCTAAATACTTAGATTATTCGTAGCAAGTAAACGGTACATACCTTGGAATAGCTTCCGCCAATAGCCATTTTTGGTCCGCCTTGGCCCGGACAAGCTCCATTTTGTGTTTGGCGCATTCCAAGGCTTGACCACGGTTTTTGGTGTTAAGATCAGTCAAGCGCTTGTCCTTGGCCGCCGATTCAGCTCTAAGGTCCTCCATCAATTTGGATTGTTCATACAATTGCTTTTGGAGAACAGCCTTGGCTTCCTCAGCGGCGGACCGAGCAGCCTTTTCCGCCTCTAGGGCCTGGCTGGTTTCCCTAGCTTCGTTTATAGCTTTAAGAGCTTCATCTTTGGCATTAGAGGCAGTGGCTGCCAGTTCATCCCATTGATCGTTCATTGCCAACCAGTCTCTGGTTATTTCATGATTCGTAGAAATGGTATTCGCCAAATAGTAAGAATGGGAGTTTAGCAACTCTTGGCGAATACTCTGGCGACGCCTTTCCTTCTCACCATGCAGAAGACATTCCCGCAGAAATTCTGAACAAAGGTCCACGTCACGGAATGTAGAATCCCGACGTAAAGATCAATCCGGTTGATGTGGAGTGGGATCTTCCTCCTGAAAATCTGAGAAAGTTCGAGGAGCATGAGGAAACATGCTCACACCCCCTTGATCCTTGAAGTGATAAACATAATAAGAAGGCGACTTCTTGGCATGATCAGTTGTGTCAGCCTCCTTATTTTTCAAAGGGGAATCATCCGCCACAACAACCGGATCCGTAGTAGTATTGGGAGGCGGCGGTGGAGGACGAGGAGGTGAATCCCTTAAACCAGATATACCTTCGGAAAGGCTATCCAGATTCACTGAAAATACATTAACAGTGGGTTAGGAATATTCCAATTCAAAGCAGATAAAAAAGTAAGATAAACTTTGCAGACCTAACGACGGGTCTTCCGCATCGAGTTGTTACAACCGGGCCTCCAAGGCGGAAGGATTGGTTTTCTTGGATTTTTTCTTCTTCGAAACAATCTTTACTGGATTAACCTTGCGCCCGCGTCAACAACCTTGGAGGCGCCCGCGTCAACAACCGGATGTTTGCCCTCAGCGGAAACATCACCACCTTCCGGATCCTTCCCATCCGCAGCAATTTCAACGTCATCTTAACCCGCCGCTTGGTTAGCAGTGGCTCGTTGACGGGTGAGACCTGCAGTTGAGTCCATAGCTTTATTAGCATCAGTTGAGCTAGCTTCTCCACAAAGTGATGACTCCTCGCTAGAAGAAAAGAGTACGATCACTCCGCTAGAAGTAATGGCAGTTACAGGCTGGGGTTGTAGAATACCCTCACCTTTGAGTATGGTTTCTTCAACATACTTCTCACCTTTGGCATACATTGGTTTGGAGACCACTGGTTCCGGACGGACGGCAGTAGGGAACAAAAAATTGGTGCGGGTGCGATCCAAAAAGGGTCCATCTTTAGGATCAATCGGACGACGTACCATCGTTCCCCCTTCTTTGTCCAAAAAAGTGCTGAAGGCGGAACCTTCACCTACACAAATAAATAAAGTCAGAAACGGTTCATTTTAAGAAAGAGACAGAAGTCAAGAACAAACTTACTTTTGTCAGTCTTCTCATAGTATGGTTCCAACTCAGGAAAGGGCCATAATCGGCTCATCTTCGCGCTCACCATCGCTCCCTTGTGAATGGGACGCATGAGAGTTGGGATAGAAGTCAGTACTTTAAACCATGCAAGGCCTTCATGAGCGGAGGCAGGCACCACAGGCATGGGAGTCTCCGCCCTGCGTTTGGTTATTGAGAAGGGAATGACATCCTCTCGGATCCAGAAAAACTTTGGCTTCCAGCCATGAAGGATACGGATCCACTCCTGCCTATGGCCCTCTTCTCGATAGATGCAAAACTATACCACCCATCGCGGAAGGTCATTCTATAGAAAACGGCAAACATGCCAATGGAAGGATCAAAATTGTGAGTTTGACAACAAAATTCGAAATGGCGAATTCTCAGCATCCCGAAGGGATGGATCTACGAGAGATGAATCCCATAAGTTGTCATGACTGATTGGACAAACTTGGTAACCGGAACGGAAGTTCCCCGTTGTAAAAAAAAATAAAGATTTTGATGATTACACAAGTTTAAATGTTAGTTACACATGTGTAATAAGTCGATTCGGTATGTAAAAAAATACTGTAATTTTTTTAAGGTGCGGGTGCGATCCAAAAAGGGTCCATCTTTAGGATCAATCGGACGACGTACCATCGTTCCCCCTTCTTTGTGCAAAAAAGTGCTGAAGGCGGAACCTTCACCTACACAAATAAATAAAGTCAGAAACGGTTCATTTTAAGAAAGAGACAGAAGTCAAGAACAAACTTACTTTTGTCAGTCTTCTCATAGTATGGTTCCAGCTCAGGAAAGGGCCATAATCGGCTCATCTTCGCGCTCACCATCGCTCCCTTGTGAATGGGACGCATGAGAGTTGGGATAGAAGTCAGTACTTTAAACCATGCAAGGCCTTCATGAGCGGAGGCAGGCACCACAGGCATGGGAGTCTCCGCCCTGCGTTTGGTCATTGAGAAGGGAATGACATCCTCTCGGATCCAGAAAAACTTTGGCTTCCAGCCATGAAGGATACGGATCCACTCCGTGCCTATGGCCCTCTTCTCGATAGATGCAAAACTATACCACCCATCGCGGAAGGTCATTCTATAGAAAACGGCAAACATGCCAATGGAAGGATCAAAATTGTGAGTTTGACAACAAAATTCGAAATGGCGAATTCTCAGCATCCCGAAGGGATGGATCTATGAGAGATGAATCCCATAAGTTGTCAAGACTGATTGGACAAACTTGGTAACCGGAATCCGGAAGTTCCCCGTTGTAAAATGGTCTACGTAGACAGTCATTTTCTTCTAAGGAGGCTTAGTGGCAATAGAACCACTAGCAGGACGTTCCGGTTCCCACTCCTTCGTCAATCCGTATACGTGAACAATATCATTAAATTCTTTTTCCTTGAGGGCTACGACAACTTCATTGATGGTAGAGGTACCCTTCTTTTCCTTAGCCATTTAAATAACAGAGAGATGAAGAAATATCAGAAAGGGGAAGAAATCTCAGAGAATGTTGAAAAGTCTCGAGTGTTTGAAAGAAATCTGAAAGTGATAAAGGTTAAATGAAAACCACAAGGGCTATATTTATACACATAGCAATTAAAGATCCATAAAGTGCCAGAGGAGAGAGAAACCGCGGACCGCCAGATGGCTGACACGTCAGGTAGGAAATTCAAGATAGTGCAAATAGACTGTCAATGACGTCATACACGTCTTGTCAGTTGCCCTCAAGAAATTTCTCTCTCCGCCACGTCAACATAATTATCCAAAACTTTCAAATACTATAAAATATCAGAAGCATCTTCTAAAGAAATTTTCATCAAACAAATAGAATATTCACAAAAAGACAAAAAAGACCTTCCTCATTAATTATCCAAAAAGTAATTACAAAAAGGAAAAGAAAAGTTACAAGATACAAAAACATTAAAGCCTATCCTAAGGGTTTGGGGCTGATGGGTCTTCCGGAGCCTTCAATGATGTATCTTCCGAGGAGTCATCCTCGGATTCCTCCACGAGATAACTCTTCAAAAGTTGTACGCCGTCGTATACAGAGGCAAACTCCGGAAGCATATCTTGCAAAGGGAAGACTAGAGCGTCATGCTCCTTAACCCGGTTAGCACGATCTTGTTTGACGTTTATGCCATAGAGCGGATGATCTTTAAATGTGCGGTTTCTTCGAGCATTGTTTACTCCTTCGTGAAAGCCCATAACACGCCCAACCGAAGAAGAAGAAGCAGCCATCACATTAGCAAAACTGTCATTAAGCTCCTTACTTCCGTTGATATGGCAGACGACCTGTTGAGACAAAAACATAAGTACCCAGTATCAAAAGTGAGAATGAAACAACAAGTGATAAAATATAACTTACAGCGTCAACTCCCCGAGTGAGGAACCACTGACGGTCCTGCTCCGCACGTTCTGCCCACGCTCGGAACTCTTTGGATTCCGCAGTAGCTTCCTCATGAGCTTGAAGGAGAGAGTCATAGATAGTCTGGATTTCAGCAGCACTTTGGTCCTTAAGTTCGACCCGCTCCTTCAGCAACTTTAGCTCCACCTCAAGATCGTGGATCCGTGCACCTTAAAGGGCCACTTGATTCTCTAATGAAGAGTTAGCTTCTTGAGCACGAGTCAACTCGTCTCTTTCCCTCTGAGCTTTAGCTCGAGCAGCTTCAAGAACGGAATTTTGCTTTTCACAAGCTTCCTTCCATCGGCGAGCAGCCTCAGTGTTGCGATCTTGCTCACTCTTAAGAGAAATTTCCGCGTCGGATTGTTTCCATTTAGCGGTTTGGGCAGCAATACGATGCTCCTCAGCTTCTTTCTTGGCAACTTCGGCCGCCCGAAGAGCTTCCCCCACCTTCCCGCCTAGAGTACGCCACTCACTTAACACCTCCTGGCTAACGGCTAAGGCATTAGGCAGATGATAAGAAACATTCGTATAAAGGTCATGGCGGGAAAGGTCACGTTGATACGTCATCTCGGAAGGAGGCGTACAATTCTCAACAAAGTCCATACAGGTCCTAGGATGAGAAAATCGGGACCCATTGGTAATATTCCATGGAAGAACAAACAGTTCATGATTGTCGCCCAGGCCCGTATCCCCGTATTATCGAGAACCCGAAGGTTTGAGGCGAGCTGGGGTAGAAAAAGGTTGTTGTGGAGGAGGAGACTCCACATTCCTAACATTTTCTTCATTTACAGCAGGATTGTCCTGCTAATCACCAGTACCACCTCCAGCCTGAAAAAGATAGTCAAAACGAGTATCAGTTTCAGACTTGATATTAGCTCCCTCCGTTGAAGTATCAGTTGGCGGGGTAGACACCCTATCTTCCACAATAGTCTCAGTTGGAGAAAGGGTCGACTGACCCTCTATATTAAGGTCACTTGGTGGAGTAGACAACTTAGTCTCAACATCTTCCCTTGGAGAAGGAGATGTTGGTTTTTCAGAATGAGGAGTTGGATTAGACAGCTTCTCAGATATATCCTCACTGAATATCAACGGATCTACATAACAAAGTTATACCTAGCCAAATACTCATAAAAAAATACAGTATTTGAAGGTTGACGAATACCTTCAACAATGTCAATGCGGTCAGCAAGGCTGTATTGCGGCTTCTTAGGACGGTGCACTTTTCGTTTTTTGTTCGATGGTCCCGCCTTAGTATCCGCAGCCTTCACGTTCGAATGAGCTGTTTGAGAAGCTATGAAAGCTCTCTTTTTCTCCAGTTCTGCTAATAAAGATGCGGCAGAGGAAAATTCAGAAGCACCCTCATCAGAGTCTCCCTCTTCTTCCGAAGCAGAAAACTGAGAAACATCTTCATCATCATCACTTGATGATAAGATGGCAATCGTTCCGTTGGAAGCAACGGCAGTAAGGGGAAGAGGGTTTAGAACATACGCACCTGTTTCAAAGGTGGCATCCGAAGTTACAGGTTCAGCACGAACTTTCTTTGGAAATAAAAATTGAGACTTGGTTTTCTCAAGAATAGGTTGGTCTCTCACCTCGCGGATACTCTTGCGGACACAACCCCTGTTTTCAAAAAGAGCATTGAACATAGAGCTCCGACCTGAAAAAGATAGAACCCGGATCATCAAAATGTTAAAGAAAGAGAAGAGACAAAACAAGACAACTTACGCTCATTCAGATCTGCAAATATGGGTTCCATGAATTCCGTTGGCCACAAACGACTCATACCTGCCCACACTAAAGCTTCCTCCGGCAACGCACGCATAGGTGAGGGTTCCATAGTAAATACACGATACCACTCTTGACCCTCATGAGCAGCTGTGATAACCTCCGGAAGGGCGGAATTCACTGGGCGACGAACCATTGAAAGAGGCACCACATCCTCAGATACCCAAAAGAATTTATAACGCCAGTCAGTGGACAACTTATCAACTTCATACCCAAGGCTCCGGTCGGAAAATCCTTGACACGTATACCAACCGTTCCGTTGGCAAGACGGTAAAAAACAGGAAATCGATCAATATGAGGCACCATGTCTCGCGCTATACATACAAATTCATAATGACGAATTCGCATCATAGCACGCGGATGCAGTTGAGATAAATGGATCCCATAGGCGGTTAAAAACCTCTCAAAAAATTTCGTTATGGGTAAACGGAAATTTCCATGAACGAAATAGTCAGCATACATAGTCATTTTCCCAGGCGATGGGAAACTGGCTATGGAACCTGGAAAAGGGAACTCCGGTCCCCATTCAGGTGGAATACCATAAGTTTCCAACAGTTTTTCGTATTCTGCATAATCCCATGAGATTTCTATTTCGTCGACTTCAGTTTGTACGTTCGACATTATAATAGAGAGAAGAAAAGACGTATGAAAAATTCAGAGAAACTATGAGGATAATCAGAAGAAAAAAGTGATAAAACTTCAAAAAGAAGGAGTCTCTCCTTATTTATACCCATCGCAATTAATGCGATGGGATATGAACAGTAGAGAGAGAAAAACACAACCCAACCAGTACTTGCCACGTCACGCGGGAAATTCAAAAAACAGAAAAAGTTGTACAGTCGGGTACAGTGACAGCCGTCAAAAACGTTCCATCATCTGTTCACGCGCCTGCGAGTGGTCAACTTGTCCTTTTTCATAATTATCCATACCAACAGAAGATATTTTCTACCTAACTTCGAACAACAAAAATCCCCAACATACATTAAGTCCAAAATTTCACCCGCACAAAGACTTCACACGGAAGAAACACTGGACTGGGGGGACTTATAGAGGTAGGGTACCAAAAAGACCCAAATACCCTTAAGTACCACCCGCGGGTCATAGAGAATCCTCTTGTAGGACACTCGCGGGACCATGGATCACCCGCATATCACGATTGAGGAGGAACATCCTCATAACACACGCGGAAACATCCTGGCATCCTCAAAAGTCATCCGCAGGATTATCATATTGTAATTATCATGTTGTACCCTGTGGACTCATTGGATCCAGGACCCATACCCGGGGAGTTGATCCGTGTTTCTTCACTTCTGGTACTTGCGGATCTCTCTCAACGCAACCGTTCCCGGGCGGAACCTGTGGGGTTTCTTCACTCCTCCGGTCGCTGGAGCTGACTTCCGGGCGGCTTTCGTTGCCAGTTGCTTCCTCGGAGCCTTGCCATCGGTTGATTTGCGGGCAGTTTGCTTGGTTCTTGCCATTGATTGATGAGTGGATTGTGGTGAGGAAGATGAATGTATTTATAAGGGTTTTTTGAATATTTGAAAATTTGGGGGAAAATGGTGAAAAGTGGCGCGGGTGAGTATGGGCCGTTGGATTGTTAAAGTGACTGACGGTCGAGATTGTGTCTTAAGAAAGAATGCGGATCGTGATCCGCGTGGGTTTTAAAATTAGATTGAGTAAACTACAATCTTGGCCCTTTATCTATATACAAATTTTCAATTGATGCCCTTGTCTTTAAAATTGATAGGAATTGTCCTTAATATTTACAAACATTACATATTTACATGTCATGATATTTTGTCTTAACCCCACTAATTTTTCTTTTTATCTATGAAAGGGAAGTTTTGTAATTTGACACATTTATTTCAAAATGTACTACTTAGTTACTCTAAAAAATATTAACCATTAATATGAGACCCACTTCAAAGTTAATTTAATTCATCTTTATTATCAAAAACTTAATTTTTTTAACGAAAAGAATTCAAGATTTGAGTCTTTATTAAGTTGTAGTTTTCCTTATTTTGTTAACAACCACAGGCTAGACCAGATTGTAGTTTAGTCACAACATGTAACACACCGAATTATATACGCACCTGATTACAAAATAACTTTCAAAAAGAAAAATGAACACCACACCATGCTTCCCAATCAATCCTGACTAATTTATAAATATACAATTTCAACTAAACATGTGCATTAACAGTTGTAACTCATGCATAAAAAGTGTTATGCTGCATCATTCATTGTACATCGTCCATCCACTATTGTACCTTGTTATTATTGGACCACAAAATCCACTCTCACACCATCGTCCATTCACTATTATCTTGCACTGTGTTCTAGAGTCTCATTTAACGAGTATGGGGAGGGAAAGAAAGAGAAAATGTTAAAATATCATGTTCCAGAGATTTTTTAAGGAGATAATGGGAGGGGAGGGGAGGGGAGGGGAGGGGATATATAGAAAATTTAAACATATATTCATCCTACCAAATTGGAGAGATTATGAGAGAAAATATTTTCAATTACTAAATTACCCTTAAAACTAATTTTATTTAAGTTTTACTTAAATGGTATGATAATAAAACTATAACTTTCTTTTCTTTTCCTCTCAACTCGGGAACACATGAAATTTGTAAATTCCTTGATTTTCCTTTCCTCTCATTAAACTCGGGAACACAAAAAAAAACTTTTTGTCGCCTTTCTTTTTTCTCCTAATTTCTTTCTCCTCCCCTCCCCTCGTTAAATGAGACTCTGGAACACAGTGCAAATTCAACCATCACACACACCACCTCCATCTTGAACATCCCTCCCTCTTTCTGAAACAAGAAATCGTTTCACTTCACCTTCTACCATCATCTTCACCTACTGTTGTTGGGTTCAATTTCGGAACCCTAGGTAGCATTGGTGCGGTGGTGGCAGTCAGGGGCGGATTTACATTGAAGTTTGGGGGTGCACGGGAACCCCCCGATCTTCGAAATTATAGTGTAAAGTTATATATAAAATCTGGAGTGCACCCCTTATAAATTTGGAGTGCACCATGCAAACCAAGCTGGAAGATTGGTGGAGTGGTTAAGACCTTGGTTGTTAACACACATTCCCCTGTTCGATTCTGCCGCTGGACGTTGTGTTAGATTTTCTTTAAAATTTATTATACTTTTTTTAGCATAGCCTAAGCTTTGTTTTAATATTTATAGGACGTTGTGTTAGATTTTCTTTTAAAATTTATTATACTTTTTTTAGCATAGCCTAAGCTTTGTTTTAATATTTATAGGGTCCCCTCCTCTTTCCACTGTTCACAGTTTGTTCACTTCAATATATTACTTGGTTTATAGTCTTTATGTGAGGGTATGAATATACTACTTTCAGGAGGTTAATATTCAAGAAACAAATTAGAATTAATGTGTTATTGGTTAGCTTCTAATTATGAAGTGATTTGTTATATTCAGTTTGAGAATCATGCCATCCAGATTTGAGATAAAACTACAAGCCAATGTAAAGAAAGTAAATTAAATAATACCTTAAAGTTTTTTCTTTA
>NW_027501162.1:0-62827 GCF_021521415.1 Bidens hawaiensis | reverse complement strand
AAAATTTCTTTCTACTAGGGGATGATATGACAAACTGAAAATTTTTCTTACTTTTTCAGACACTCATCACGACTTGACTCAAATTTTCGGGACGAAAATTCTTTAACATGGGAATGATGTGACAATCGTCAATTTCAGGTTAACTCCGTTAACGCAACTCCGTCAATTCAAACTTTAGATTTATTGAATCTAAACGCAAACCTCATTACATTTAAACTAGGGTTTAAATGACGCTTAACACTTACTACATGTGTAGTAGTCTTTCGGGATTTGCACCGAAACGCAAACGATTGAGGAATAAACGAAACACACTAAAACACTAATTATGTGATAATTATGTGTTAGGATTATGTGTTATGTGATAATATTATTGTCATGTTAATTTAATGTGCAGGTTATGATAGAATGTTCTAGAAAAAGTAATACTTAATGTTAACTTAATGTACAAGTTATGATAGAATGTTCTAGAAAAAGTAATACTTAGGAGTTGAGGGGCCAAAGTGTAACATATTAGTCTATAAATACATGATAACCCAAACCCTAACTTCTATTCTTTCTTCCTCACAAAGTTCCGATCGGAACCTAATCCTAACCCTAACCTTGCGATCGGAACCTATACACACATACACACTCAAGATTTTTCAAGTTTGATTGAAGATTAAGGTGCTAGGAAGGTATACACAACTATTCTATGCATCCTCTATGTTTAATTGTTAGTTTTATTGGGTTAATTGTAAACCTTTATGGCTGATTTCTTGGTATTATGATGTTCATGTGATTCTTGATTTAATTGATGATGATTGATAACTGGATTTGATATTGTTGCATGATTATTGTTGTCTTTGAGTTTGATATCAAGTAAAACCCTAACTATGTATGTATGGTATGATTGATAGGAGTTATGATGTCTAGAATGTTCTATGAATGATTTGTGATATATAGATAGTTAAATTGTTGAGTTTGGATGCAAACAGTTTCTGGACAGATTGTGTTATTGATGTTTGAATGACTGTAATGGGATGTAAAAGTGGAAATTGATTGAGATAATTGATACTACAGTAAACTAGGTTGAGTCTAGTTTCTAAAGAATATAAACTTGTAATTTTTGTACATGTGAAAGATAACTTTTATGATTTTACAAAAACGTGGTGCAAAGCTGAGTTGTTAGACCTGCTGTTAGGTTGTTTTGTAAATGTTATATCTCATGATCTACGAGACCAATTGGGTTGGTTCCACTTCTGGAAGTTGACTTATTGAGTTAGGAACCTAACCCAAGTGGTCTTGCATTTATTAGATTTGTCGTTTAATGGGAATTGCAAATAAAATTCTGTTGCGCATGAATCTGACTGATATGAGTTTTCTGTAGTGTTTTGACCATTATGAGAAATCTATGTGGAATAAAAATAAAATAAAATATGTTCTGGAAACCTACGACATGTATGCTTCAGTGATGATTTTTGGTGAATTAATTGAGATGTTATGATCGGTGAAATAGTACAATCTTTCAAGTAGAAATTCTGTCTCGATGAAATTAGCTGCTGATTGTTGTGAAATTGCATGAAATATGATAGTTGTTAATTGATTGTCATAAATTGACCAAATTGCCCTTACGGGGATAATTGCTAGTGAAGTATGTTATTAATACATGACACGAAAGTAATTGCTCACTCACGTATCGTAGCACAAGTGTACTTGTTTAAGTCACACACGATTCACAAACGAAACACGAAACATGTTTTGTGCATAGGTATTACGTGCCGAGTCTAGAGACTCGTTAAACGTTCCGATACTTAGAAAATCTCTTTGTTAATTTAGAACGCTAGAGAGAGTTTTCTACGACGCGCATCACTTGGTGATCTAATTTGGGAATTTCTTCGCAAACAGTGAGTTCACTTACCCCACTCTTAAACTGTTTTCAAACGCTTTTCACTTGGGGGAGATAACATACTCCGATAAACGCATTTTTGAGATAAACGCATTTTTGAGATTTTGTTAATAGATTATATATCACTTGTAAAGGCTAAGTGGCAAACGTAACACTTGAAGTCCCACACATCGAACCGGTTAATATTGGATAATAGCGAGTCACTGTTGAGTAGTACTACTGGGTTTGACAAACCCCACCCGACGCTAAACTCAACTGGAGGTTGAGTGGGTGTAATTTTGGCTAACACATACCATGGTCTGGATTGACCTGGTGACGGGCACTTGATAAACAGTCAGCTTCGGTATCGAGACACTTAGTAATACTTGTTGTATAGATTAGCTACCTATCGATATATAATTGTTTTAACATTATCTGGTAACGCAAACGCTGAACGCAAACGCTGAACGCAAACACTGAAGGCAAACGCTGAACGCAAACGCCGAACGCAAAACGATTTACGATGAACACTAAACGCTTATTTTATTTATTTAAACTTGTGAACTCACCAACCTCGTTTTGACCCTTTTAGTATGTTATTCTCAGGTAGCCGAGGCGGGCGCGCGGTTTAGGTACATGCATTGTTTGAATCATCTTTATCTATGCAAACTTATTTTATACTGCAAATTTTGAGTCGTCCTGCGTGACGTAAAGTTTGTTTCTATGGTTTACGCTTCCGCACTTATTTGCATTTTTATGGTTTGATTATAACTAATGATTCCGATCCTGTTAGTTCACACCCTCTGACGGTAAAACTCCGTTAGTGGATTTTGAGGGTATGACAGATTGGTATCAGAGCCATTGGTTATAGCGAACTAGGAAGCTGCATGCATACTAGACTATAACCGCGACGACCCATTAGTTATAATGATACGCATTGCATAGTTTTGTGTACTCTTTGTTATCTTATCTCTCTACCCCTTCTCACTACGCGCGCATACACGGCTTACCTGTAGAGATGTCGACGCCATCCTCATCATCGTCCGATCCGATGACTCATGCTCACGGGAAGGAACCGCAGTTACCTACCGCATCGCCACCCCGAGTAGTCCCGGAACTCGAAGCTCCCGCACCGAAGAGGTATCGCTTATCCGGAGGCATGTACGAAAACGAAGTTAGCTGGGATTGGATATGATCCGACGTATGATCTATCGTGAGCAAGTTCCCCCATTACCACCCCCGAACCATCCTGCCTTCCCCAACACCCTACCACCCATAACCGAACCTGTAGAGCGAGTTCTCGCAGCTGTTGTTACATGCTTGGAGCGTGACGTGGGTTACATGCGCTATACGAGAGCTAACGTTTCCGGACTGTTGAAGGAAGGAACGGAAACTAAGGAAGAAATTGCTCGCATGGCAGCGACCTTGAAGGAGATGCAAGAGGCTAGTGACCAACAGATGAAGATTATGAGGAAGATGCAAGCAGAGATGATAGACTTGCAAGAGCAACTCCAAGTAGCAAGGACCCGAACCGAGATAGCTTTAGAGCGCTGCGATGTCTTGCAAATGCAGATTGCTCAGAACGCAGCCGAACCCGAGGCAGAGCCTGAGGCCGAGCCTGAGGCAGAGCCTGAAGAGGAACCTGAAGAAGATCCCGAAGAGGAACCTGAGGAGGATCCCGAGGAAGATCCCGAGGAGGAACCTGAAGAAGAACCGGAGGATGGAACTGGCTAACGCGATGGACTGGGAGGAGTTCAAGAACATGATGCGAGAAGAGTATTGTCCGAGGGAGGAGATTTCAAAGTTGGAGTCGGAATTTTGGTCATTGAAGATGGTGGGTTCGGAAATCGAAGCTTACACTACCCGTTCTCACGAGTTAGCGGTGATGTGTCCACGGATTGTAGATCCGCCGAGTAAGAGGATTGAAATGTATATTGATGGGTTAGCACCACAGATTCAGGGCATGGTGACGTCTTCCAGACCAGCCACGATACAGCAAGCGATCCGGTTAGCTCACAAACTGACGGATCAAGCAGTGGCCCAAGGTGCGTTACCACCTAGGGGTTCAACCACTAAAGCCCGTGACAACCCGAGTACTGACAGCAACAACAACAGCAACCCGAGCAGCGGAAAGAGAAAGTTCGACAACATCAGATCCTCATTCTCGAACCCCCTACAGCAGCAACACTACCGAAAGCCCGATTTCACCCGGAGCTTCAACAATCAAGGTCACAACAACAATAATAACGGAAGCGGGCAGGGTTTGAACGGCTATGCTGGGAATCACCCGAAGTGCAACAAGTGCAATTATCATCATGTTGGCCCGTGTGACCGAGTCAAGTGTCTAAAATACGGAAAGATGGGTCACCAAGCAAAGGAATGTAGAGGAGACCTTGCGGAAAAGGATGCTCCTAAACCACCTGCGACGACTAAGGGATGATATGAATGTGGTCAAGAGGGACATTTTAAGAAAGATTGCCCTAAGCTGAAACAGAATAACAACAATGGAGGTAATGGAAATGGCAGTAGTGGTGGAAACAATGGGAAAGGAAGAGCTTTTGTGATTGGGTCAGGTCAAGCCCGCAATGATCCGTACGTGGTGACTGGTAAGTTCCCTGTGAACGATTGTTTTGCTTCTGTGTTGTTTGATACTGGAGCTGATAGGAGTTTTGTGTCGAAAGCCTTTAGCCAACTCTTAGACCTAACTCCAACCCCGTTAGCCGCTAAGTTTCCTGTTGAATTAGCTAACGGTAAAACTGTAGTAACGACTCATGTACTTGCGGGATGTAAGTTGAAATTGTCAGGTCATGTCTTTGACATCGACTTTATTCCTTTTACGCTTAGTAGTTTCGATGTCGTCGTCGGCATGGACTGGTTATCCGAGAACCGAGCGGAGATTATATGTCACGACAAGATAGTCCACATTACTACCCCTACCGGCGAAATCATTTCGATCCGAGGCGAGAGAAGCGGCATGACCACCAGCATCATTACCCTCATGAAGGCGCAGAAGTATCTACGAAAGGGTCATACGGCAATTTTGGCGCATATTACTGAGAAACCCGCGGATGAGAAGCGAATCGAAGATATACCGGTTGTGCGAGATTTTCCGGAAGTTTTCCCGGAGGATTTGCCTGGACTCCCTCCTATTCGTCAAGTCGAATTTCAAATCGAGTTGACACCCGGTGCAGCACCCATAGCCCGAGCCCCGTATCGGCTCGCACCGGCGGAGCTTCAGGAACTGTCCACTCAGTTGCAAGATTTGTTGGATAAGGGTTTTATCCAACCTAGCTCATCGCCATGGGGAGCCCCTGTCTTATTTGTCAGAAAGAAGGACGGGACTTTCCTCATGTGTATCGACTACCGGGAGTTGAACAAGGTGACGGTCAAGAATCGTTATCCTTTACCCCGAATTGATGATCTGTTTGACCAGCTCCAAGGATCGAGTTACTACTCGAAGATCGATCTGCGATCTGGTTACCACCAACTAAGGGTGCGCGAAGAAGATATCTCAAAGACGGCTTTCCGAACACGGTATGGTCACTACGAGTTTTCGGTTATGCCTTTTGGTCTAACTAACGCACCAGCCGTATTTATGGATCTTATGAATCGAGTGTGCAAGGCGTACCTCGACAAGTTTGTGATTGTATTTATTGACGATATCCTGATTTACTCCAAGAACAAGGTTAACTATGAGGAACACTTAAGGGTAATTCTGGACTTATTGAAGAAGGAACAACTGTATTTTGAGGGTGTGACACAAAAACATTTCCAATGACCAGAAAAATTGATGTACGTAGTTTCTAAGCAATTAAAACTTCCAATATATAATCATACAAAACTCGTCTTTTAAGAACCTTCCATTAGGGATGGACCTGCATAGTAGGGTCCGAGTTTATTGAAACCCACTGAGTTTTAAAATTTTAATAGAATGACTACCTACAAAAAAGTGTAATGAGCTCATATGTTGAATATAGAGTGATCCCATATACGAAAATGAATAAGGGTCTAGTGGTTAAGGCTTGGTCTCCCTTACGTTTTTTTGAATGATCTTCCATCTCGGGTATGTTCATTGCTTGATTTTTTTGAAACATTAATTGATTGTGTTCATTCTAGTTAAATATTAATTGATTGTTCATTACTGATTGGTATAAGTATTAGGATTTAGGGTTATTATATTTTGTTGAGTATTAATTTGAATGTTCACATGAATTAGGGTTTAGGGTTGTTAATTTTATGTACAGTTGTTTACTTATTTATAGGTTTTAGGAGTCCTCTAGGTGAAATTTATATCCCTGAATCTAAAATCAAGAAAATTTTAGGTGATATATCCATCTGAGTCTAATTCGAACAGTTAAACTGGCTTGAACTGTCGAACCAACCCGAAAAGTTTTATGTTCTGTTATATTAGATCCTAGTATCTAAAAATAGTGACACAATTAAAAAAAATTCCTGAATTTGCCAACTTTATAAATAAAATATCCTAATTATATTACAAGCATAGCATATATATAAAAATAGAAAAACATATGTGATAATGACGTTATAGAGCTAATATCGGTGGTTGGGAAGATTACTGATTTTCTGTAGGTCCTGCGGGCTGCGACCACTTGAGTAAGGTTTTTAATTTTTGTCTTTCTTGCTCCTGCTGTTTTTATTGCCTTACCCAAAATATTGAATAAATTTATCATAATATAGAAATTCTGTTCATTACTTGTTCTAGTTATTAGAGTGCTCAATTTATGGATTATGTGTTTTGTTATAATTAACCATTTTTTTTTCTGCAAAATAAGCTAGGATCTGGTAGCCAAAAGCTAGATGAAATATCATACATATATAGTATATATAAACATATAAATAAGTTATATATTACAGTGATTATACTAGTCAAACTTAATTCTAATAGTTATACTCGGGCTGATACATAGATCGTATAAACACAAAAAAGCAGGTGTGGCCCAATCATTTTGGGGCCTAAAGCGTAGAAAAATTCAGGGCTCTTTTCTAAAGTCAGAGAGTTGAAATTACATAATTTATAAAGTTAATTCTTAAAATTTATCAAGCGATTGCCATGTTTTGTTTCTATAATTACAAAATTTTCAATTTTTTTTTAAGAAAAGGAGTTTGGTTATAATACATATCAAAGAAATGCCCAACTTTCTTTTATCTTTCCCAATAGTAAAAAAAGGTTATATGTAACAACTGAAAATTTTAGAAACAAAGTAAATAGAAAATGTCTATAGAAAACAATTAAAATAAATACTTCTCATTATCCAATCGAACTTAGGGTGAAAAACTCTTTAGAAGGTAGGTGCCTTTTAACTTTAACCACTAGGCCAACATACAATATTGTGTTAGTTTTTAGTTACATAGTTTAAACTTTCTAAACAGAGGCCCTATCTTTTCGAAGGGCTCAAGCCCTAGCTTCATCCGACACTACTATAGGACCGCCCCAGCACAAAAGTATATATTGCTAGTTACTACAACCACTAGACTATAAACAAACATTAGTTTATAACTTTAGTTAATAAATATCAAACACCCAATATCAATAAGAATCATGGCTTAAGAATAAAAACATACACACACCATTTTACTAAATAATCATAACTTTAAAATACTGAAGTACGTTCTTCTTCACCAAAATGATAAAAGAAGATTAGTCTCTCGAACAACTGAGATGCAAATAAAGCAATTAAGAATGGCTCTCGGAGTCGATGCTCTGCATGAGGAATGCTCACCAACAAACCTATATCGTCTGATTTTTCTATTAGTTATTCATATATTTAAAAGCTTTTCGTAATATTACATACAAATGCCAATGCTATATATATATAAAGATATTGAACTAATTAAATACCTGTCCATTTTTTTCCTACTTTTAAACTTATTTATATATATTATCACACTAGCTTTTATCCCCCGTATAACGAGGTTGCTTTACATTATTCGTTTATAATATTTTTATATTTTTTGAATTTAAATTTTATTTACTGCAAGAAAACTAATAATATACTTAGGATTTTATGATTAAAATGTTTCACAATAAATGAGATGTTATAACACGGTTTAAAAGCTATCTGGGTTTGGCATGAGACCCATGTCGCGCTTATTTTTATTATAAATTTGTTTCTTAATTATAAATAATATTTTTTTAAAAAAATTGGATATTAATATTTTGTATATCCCTATTTTATAAGATTTTTATATCAAATATTTGGTGAGATTAATTTTTAATTTAATAAAATGTTCTAACCTGTTTAAGGGTTATCTGGGTTTGGTGAGACTCAAACCCGTGAATTCGGGTCAAATACATGAGAAGCATCAATTTAAAAATAAAGCAATATGATTACTTGAGAGAATTTAAGGAACAAACAGATTGCTTTTATAGGTTTCGTTTATATATATTTAAAATTTAAGATATAATGTAGGAAATATACCTACATATATATATGCACATAACCTACACATTGACAATTATGCAAATGCTTCTCGTTTACTTTTTATGAATCGTATCTTATTTTTTAAACTCTTGCTTCTTACATAAAAAATATCTATATATGTTATATGCATAAAATATATATATATCCATTTAAAAAGATGGATCATCAACTCAAGTTATCACTTCACCCCTTCACCCCCCTATAAATACATCATCTTCAAGTCTTAAACAAACAAATTAACAAACACCAAAAGAAAGAATAATGACATCAGCACAGGCACGGGTGACAACAGGCAGCAGCGGTGGTGGAAGCAGGTGATCTCCGACGCTCCGAGCAGGTAATGATGCTAGAGGGAATGTATAGAGGTGGCCTAAAGACACCAACGGCAACTAAGATACAACAAATCACTTCGAGATTGTCGGTTTACGGCATAATTCAAGGCAAAAATGTATTCTATTGGTTTCAGAATCATAAGGCTCGTGACCGTCAAAAGCTTAGAAAGAAATTGATGGTGTTGTATCAGCAACACCGTCTTTATCCTGTTCATGATCATACGTTTCTTCCTCTTCATCAGGTAATTGTTTAACATTTTATATTAAGATTTTCTTCATATTTTTTTTATATAATATGTATTAGAAAACATTTATCTGCTGATCATGTTTTGTATGTGTTTTCATGCATGCATATTGTATATAAGACGTCTATACCTTTAAAAGGTGGTCAAATTTTCAAGCTTCTTTGATGCGCACACACACAAACATACACACAGTCACACACATATGCATATATATTTGTGTGTATATGTATATGGTTAGGATAAAATAAAAACTTATTTGAGTTGACAAAACTCTATAAATTCATTCTCAACCACAATATTTTTAATTAAAGTTTGAATCTTGGTTCATAATTAAAGTTAATAAAAAATGTAAAAGTAAAGTTACATTTTCCCTCTCCTTAAAAATATGTTTAGAAGTTAAAAAAAATGTAAAAAACAATAGCCAATTTTTTTTAAAAAAATTTTTGATGTTGGTTTTCTCGGGTTTTCTCAACTCTGGGTTTTCATTCTATACATTGCGTTTGTATATGTATACACACACACCACATATATGTATGTGTAGGTAGAAGGGTTATCTTAACTCTGGGTTTTCATTTTATACATTACCTATGTGTGTGTGTATACACACACCACATATATGTATATATGTATGTGTAAGTAGAAAAGCTTATGTGACATTTTAATTAGGATATATAGTGAGAAGATGATAGGTTTTCTAACTGTCTTTTATTTTTTAATTACTTTCTTGTCACCTACGTGATTTGAACTCTTTGAAAGACAACATTATCTAACACTTTAATACAATTAGGCGATAGTTAACGTTTCTCTTCTGTATTCATTCATGTTTATTTGGTGGTTTAAATATTGATATACTTTATAAATTAAATTTTTTAATAGTGAAAAGGGATATCAATATATATTGCATAAGAGAAAAAACAAATAAATTAGTTAGATCATGTGTAGTGACATAACTATAATTTTATTTCAAGGAAACTAGAATACATATAGAAAAGAAATGGCACACCATCCTGTCTAATGTTTGAACTTGGTGGCGACTGGCGTAGAATTTTTATTTTTGTGTTTCGTAGAAAAGATGGTAGAGAGCCTCTGTCGGCTCTTATACCATCTAAGATGGCATCAAATGATTATTATTGAATAATGCATAATAATATATAGAAAATGACGTGCAAACCAAAGATACCTCTTATATAAGCTCGTAATAATACACTTATATTCAATACACCTATGATCATATATATGTCTTTTATACATATTAACTTTGAATACCAGCCTATTATGACTATTTGAAGTGTGAGTTAAACTCCTTTAAAACTTCCCTAACAATTTTGTGTGTAATGTGTGAATAGGTTGCTGCTGGAGTTGAATATCAACCAAAATGCAACCCAATGATCAACAATTGGAAGGCTGATCAACTCATGTGTGATTGCCCACATATGACAATGATGGTGGATCATCCATATTGCACAAAAGTACCACTAAAAACCCTACAACTCTTCCCACTCACCACCACAGATCTCAAAGAAGCTGATTAATCCACCACCTCCAAACCCTAATCTACTTTTGACTTACATGTTCTTGATCATATATAATAATAGTTAAAGATGAAAATCAGTTAAGTTCATCTAGCTAGGGTAGGGTCAGGATATTATTATATTTATAAGTTATGTGTTTTTGTATTAATGTCACTAGGTCTTATAATAAACTATAGCATTGAATATGTTTTTGTGATTGAAGTGTCTATTTCATATTAATCCTGGACTGGAGTATTCAGTGGTCGGGATTGGAGCGTGTGTGCGTGTTGTGTTTGATAGTTAATAGTTAAGACCAGGGCTGGCTCAACGAATATGAAGACCTAAATTGAAACAAGATTTTGTGGCCTTTTCATCACAATTGTTAAGAAAAAAGAATTTGCTTATTACAAGTTTTGAACTTATAATCTATAGTTTAGTAACAACCAAGCCTACCACTACATCAACACAGTACTTTGAGTTTACTTTACCCATTATAATATATCTATATATAAAAAAAATTTTGGACTTGGAGGCCTTAATTAAGAGGAGCCTAAAGCCGTAACTTATTTTCGTTGTCCCACGAGCCACCCCTGGTTAAGACACGATAAACAAGACAATTAGGAGACGTATAGTACTTTATGATTTGCATGGACATGTCGTTACAAAGTCAGTATTAATTACTTGGCTTACAAGACAGTCAGCAGCAAAGTAAAGTAAATTGTAGTTGATGCAAATGTAACCCTACAGTCCATTAATTAAAATGTTTTATTTTGAAGTAAAGTGAAATATTTAAAATATTTGTATATGTCAATATATATAAACATGGGAGCTTTTTTTATTTTATTAAAATATATAGATTTAAAACAATAATAACAAACCTCTCATTACTCATAGAAAATAATTAGTACTATACCGTATACAAGACGAACAATAACAAGTATAAAACCTATAACTTATACAACAAAGTTACTCGAATTGATGTCTTCATAGATAACTTCATCCGTGCCATGTAATATCCTCCATTGCAAGAACGAACCAACAAATCGTTGATGTTGATGGTCAAGGCTTCTTGTTCAGTTAAAATGATTAAATGAATTTCAAGTACTCTTGCCTAAAAGACCCCGTCTGTCTTTCAAAGTATAATAACCGAATCAGTATATACCATCAAAGAGGGCTCACACCCCTGAGGTTTTACTGGGTAAAATGATGTTTTTGTTCTTGTTGAAAATTAAGGAAGAAAAAAAACTCATAAAAAATGACCAACATGGCCATTATATACCCTCAAGACTCAATAAACAAGAAACCGAAGGTCTTATTATTGTAATAACTAATATTAAACACCATCTTTAAATGAATGAAAAATGTGCATGTACTCTTATTCTTGAACATTTAATTTTAGACGAGTTTAAGCATTCCAGAACTCATCGATTGCACCCACAAGCAAGCTTAATTGCACGTATGCAATCCCAACACACTCATCAACAATGGGAACTTGCATAAGTGGCATTAAGTCACCACCCCAGTAGTGGAAACCAAGTCACTACCCAAGTGGTGGCAATCGCATAAGTTGCAACCAAAACACTACTCAAGTAGTGACGGTTGCAATTGCTGACTTGCATTAGTGTGGAAACATCCACTGATCGAACATACTTCCCTAGCAGTGGGAACATCAGTGGCTAGCGAATCTATCTTAAAAAATATAAAAGCGTCCCTCGAGCTATAATGCGAAGTGCAAACTAGGTCATCAAAGCGTCACAATGTGTCCATACAGAGATTAAGCATTTTAACTAAAATACAGAGACATTAACAAAAATCTTTGCACACAATATAGCAGTCAATACGTTAAATGAAAATTTGCATGCATTACTCTTGATGAATGCGTACACAAATAACTTGTTAAAATAGAAATAAGTATGTGAAGGACCGGAAATACCCGAAACATTGATATCAAAAACTCAAGAAACACATTATGTAAAGTTAACAAGAATTGTATGGTATAATCGACTCGATGGTTATCTAAAAAAACTAGAGATATATATAATTACGAATTAATTTGCTTATGTGTTTTTAGTAAAAGAAAAATACGACGTTTTTAAATACTAAATATATGTTGATATCAGGGTCCCCTTAAGAAATCTAATTAAAAATTATTATAAAAGAAATAGAATGAAAGATGGTATAACAAAAATATACATATATGCGTAGGACAAGTGTAAAGCAAATTGGAGGGACCTAACATAATAATTTACAGGTCACTAACTCATCCATCATCTCTTAGAAAGAAACACACTATAGGTGAGAAAACGCCTAGCCGGCAAGCCCAACCTGGGAACTCCTACTTTCTTTTTTTTCCTGTTTTTCTTTTGTCACGAGTAGGACATGAACCTAAGAGTTTTCATTTTAAATTGAAGTATTTGGATGTCTCATATCAACCAAATATAAAACTACCAATACTTGAAATTTTAAGCAGCCAACGTAGTGCCAGGGCCGTCTCAGACCCCATACAGAGCTGGGCCGACGTCTAGAGCACGATCATGATAAGGGCATATATATACACACATATGTTTTGTTAACCTTTATTAGTGAACTGGGCTGAAAATGGATAATAAGAAACCGTTAAGACCCAAAAATCTGTACAAATATATTAAGCACTACCTAGTGACAATCATCTTTATAGTAAAAACTATATATGGGCCATTTATTAGTTCTTTTTTTTGGGGTATAAAAACTTATATAAGAGTCGGTTATAAGTATTTGTTTTGAGCATTCGAAATCTCAAAGACGACCCTGAGCAGTGTCTAAAAGGCTTACATTAGCGTTAAATAACGAGTAATCCAGCGGCAGCAGATAATCGATTAATCCATCGGTAGCAAATAAACGAAAATCATGTTAATTCCTCTAGAACTGTATACATACATAAAGATATTAATTTATAAGCATTTTCATTATTACACACCTCTTAAATTTTATGTTTCCATCTAAACCGACCCGACCCGTTCCGTTTCTTAGAAAATAACCAGTACTTAAACCACCTGTTATATCTCCAAAGTCCAAATACATTTTCTTCCAAAACATATATAAAAAATAAACAGTTAAATCACTTAACCAATCTTCAACAAAACTCATCAACAAACACTTGTATTATTATTCAACACCTCAACATCCTCATCAAAACTCTTTTGACCTGACGGTTCGATACTTAAATCAACATCGGTTGGCTTGGCTGGCTCACCGGTTACATGATAAGTCAGTGTTGGCTCGGCTGGCTCACCGGTTCCATTATAAGCCAATGTTGGCTCGGTTGGCTCACCGGTTCCATTATAAGCCAATGTTCGCTCGGTTGGCTCACCGGTTCCGTTATAAACCAATGTTGGCTCGGTTGGCTCACTGGTTCCATTATAAGCCAATGTTGGCTCGGTTGGCTCACTGGTTCCATTATAAGCCAATGTTGGCTCGGTTGCCTGAAAAGCCAATGTGACCGAACCACCTGGCTCAGATGCTTCAACCGGCTCAGACGGCTCTTTCTTTTGTCTTTTCCATTTCTTAGTAGACGAGGTCCCGTCATCCTCAAAATCTTCCTCTTCTCGGTCCCGATGCAAGTAAACCCATAATTTTCGTTCGCCATCAAACTGCACACACGGGTCTCGCTCGTAATGCAACCGGTCCAACGCGCCACTAACCACTTGGTTCACTTGCGCATCCGATACGTCTTCGACTATGTATTGCGAGTCACGAATTAGCGTGCACACGTCCGCGCGTGTCCCGATACTTCCAGGTAACCGTGCAGCCGCATCGCGAACGAGACATAATATCGTCACATGAGGCGGTCGGTCGCGTTTGAGCATGAAATGGTCACGCGCTTTCGATGTCGGTTTACCCGCGCCTTTTCTTGACGGAGCCACGGTTGACTTTTTACCGTCGAACGCGGTATACGCGAAAGCCCGATCGGGTATTAGATACCGTAAAAGTTCCTCTTTACGGAAATAATCGCGAACTTCTTCCGAACTTGGGTTTATCGTGTTGAGACTCTTTTGAGCGCGCAAGTCTCGAAACCGTTCTTTTTCATCTAAGCTGGCCTGCATTAAAGACAAAGGCGGTTCGGGTAGACTCCCGATTTGTTTCAACGTTTCCTGACCGCTTTTTAGCCAGTTAGCGAACGAGTCAACAAGTTTGACCATCATTTTGTGTGGAAGACCCCATGATTCGGGACTTGTTACCTCTTCGACGATTTCGTGATCGGGTGATGTTTGAGAAACAGGCCCGACCCATGACCACGATTTGGTTGACTTTATGTATATAACGAGCGGTTTCCATGCTTTCGCTCCCAACGGTGCAGTTTTCGAAGCGAATATCTTTAAAACCCCTCGTACTAAATCTTGAAGCGGTTCTTGAGTTTCGAGAATGCACGGGTCCCCCGGGTTTGACCGGACCCGGTTGACTATACCTTTAACGGTCAAAGACGGGACGTTCGGATTTACATTCGGGTCACTACTGGTTGTACCTTGATCTCCGTTAACAACTTCTTGTTTTACCTCTTCATTAATATTATCTTCAGGAAGTTGCGTTACCATCGCAATTCTTACTGCTGATAAAAGGTGTATAATTGAAAATGAAAAACCTGTGTGAACAGTCGGTGTGATTAATGGAAACGGTTTTTTCTGCGTTTTAATTTCTAAATCCGCTTCTTCCTTGGTTATATCCATAACCGACACCTCAGGAACCATGTTTTCTAAATTGAATTGACTTTGACCTTGACCTTGACCTTGGCTTTCTTGACCATAATCATCAATATAAACCAACTCGTCTTTAACTTTACGTTTCTTTGTCCCCGAGTTACATTCCACTAATCTTACATCCACCATACCGCGATAATCTTGACCATACACGTCAATCATTTGACCTTTTCTAGCGAACCTCGGCTCATCAGTGGCATAATTGTTTTATATGCATTGGTGGAAGGGTAAAATGGTCATTTCCGAATTCTCCTTTTCGTTTCTTCCCATATGTTTTTTCTCAAAAACATATCACCACCATTAGAGTCAATAAAAAGATTGTTGATTTGTGTTTTACCCTTTTGTTTGTCAAAATTCTTTTTTGAATTTTGTAATGGCCCATCAAAATCCTTGATGTTTTTGTTACCGTTTTTGCCACCTAGTTTCGGTTTTTTGAAAGTGGGCCCGGGTTTAATCCCACTCGGGTAAGCCCATTTGCTTCTCATTAACGGGTTGTCATCATCATCTTCACCGAATTGTTCGGATGAATCAGATTCTGTTTCTTCACCTTTTGCTAACATCTGTATTCCTTCGGCTGCTGCCACAACTCGTCCTCCGTTTTGTGTATTGACCGTTTTGCCCTTCTTCGTTCCCGTCCTATTAACACACAAAAAGTCAAAACTTTGATATCAAATATTCCCTAAAAGTATGTTTGGATGCTCATTTTGGAAGTGATTATGCTACTAGAACAGTAATAAACGAGCTACTCGAGATCGATCCGCTAAAAGCTAGAGTTAAGCCACAACAAAACAAGCTCGAGCCAAAATATAAAATCGTTTAATAACCGAGCATGAGCTTCACACATCGAGCTCGAGCTGGCTCGCGAGCCTAAGCTAGCCTTTTATTTAAAACATTAGATATATATTTATATAATAATTATTTAAAACTATAATAAAAATAACACATAATATATCTTATATATAAACAAGCTGAGCCAGAGCCTAGGCTGAGCTTCAAAAAGAGCTCAAAACAAGCCGAGCTCGAGCTCACATAAGTTAAACGAGCCAAGCTTGAGCCTAGTCAAGTCGGGCTCAGCTCAGCTTGTGAGAGGTTTTTCAAGCTCAAGCTGGCTCGAGTTCAACTCCTTTATTATTTATTACTTAGTTTATAATTACTATTTTGTATAACTTTTATTGATAAATTTATATATAAGATGACATATATTATCTAGTTATTTTATTGTATACAACCTTAAGTTAATGTTTGAACAATTTTACTTAACATTAAAAAGTAATAATTATAAGATAATTAGTTCTATATCACAAATCCAAACACCCTTAACTATACATTCCATATATGATATATTTTAAGATTTATATCAGCATATCTGTAAAGATCAACCGATTCTCCAACCGATTGATGCCAAAACGAATCTTGTTGATTATCCATCTGTGAAAGATTCAAACCGTGTGGATTCCTATACTTCAACGCATCTTTAACATCAATATTCTGATTATAAGCATTATAATCACTCGGTTTCAGCTTCTTCCCATAATCATAAGGAAACCTCGAATTAGACGGTTTTGCAGTCAAAACTTTAATATCCGACAGCTGATTAACGGGCCTGTTTCTTCCAAACGTATGCATATAGGGCCTCAACACCACAGGCAAGCCCATTAACGTTTCGTTATAATGCTTCAAGTTATGATCCCGATGAAGAGTGACATCATACATCGTTTGTTCTTGAGCCCGATATGATGATGAAACTGAAGGACCTGCGTGTGTAGACGTTTTCGAGCCCGAAACCTTTAACATCCCTTTTGGATTTTGCTTTCTGGAAGCGGGTTCTAAAGCTGACGTTGAGCCAAACCGGGCCCGCGCTCGGTTATGACTTGATTCATCCGAAGATTCAGTTTCTAACTCTTCAAACTTTTCAAAAACCAAACTTTTTTGACTTTTCATAATGTTTAACACGCGAAGCTTTTCGTCAATACTATACCCTCGACACGTTGACCACGCGCTATGAATCTGAACGAGATTGTTGACCATGGTGTTTTGATGTTTCCTAATGGTATGATAATGGCGATGTTTCTGAAAAAACCCAAGCCCTTGTCGGTAAAGCGAGACTCTCGGTTCGCATAAACCGCCTTTTAACATATTAAACAGCTTGTTAATCGGAACTCCAAAGTGAAAATTCGAACCCGTTAACAAATCTTTCATGGTCCTGATAAAATATTCTTGATCCATATCAGGAAGATACTTGGTAAGACTCAACCGTTCGTCTTCCGTTAACACATTGTTCCAAACATCCATGGATAATATATCTTCCAAACCTGGAAGATCGTACAACTCAAATGGAATACTACACGTCTGATCCCCGATTTGACAGAACTCCTCACCGGTTTCGCCCAACTCCAACAAATCAAACTCGTCAGAACCGGCGCCGGAATCACAGTCGTCGAATTCATCGTCGTATTAGTCCAACTCACCACCGTGTTTCTGGAACTCTTCGTCTTCACTCGACATGGTTAACTCGGAGTCTAATCTAGGTTTGAAACCGTTCTTTTCAATCGTCATCAAAATTTGAAAACCCTTGATTCTATCAGACTCTAGTTTACAAACCCCCAATTCATCACGAACCCTAATTTCAATAACAAAAAAACAGGATTAACGCACTGAAAATTATACTAACAATAGTATCGATAATAATATCAATAATAATAATAATAACAATAATAATAATATACACTAGTTCAGAAACCCCTAATTCATGATGAACACTAAATTGAACACCAAAATAAACACAAATTCAAATTATGCTTTAATAATATCAATAACAAAAACGGCTTGAAACTGTTCGTCATCAAAATTGCAAAATCCTACTTTAAAAATCCCCAATTCATCACAAACCCTAAAATGAACAACAAATAAAAACCCAAATTCAAATTGTAATCTTAATGCAATTAAAGAACTGAAAATCATACTAAAAATAATGGCAATAACAATGATAATAATTATTATTATAATAGTAATAAACCCCAATTCATGATGAACCCTAAATTGAACACCAAAAAAACCCAAATTTAAATTGTATTCATGGGATTAAAGCAACAAAAATCATACTAACAATACCCATAACAATATTACTACTAATAATAATAATAATGGTTAACAGATGAAGCAAGCCATGAAATTGAGACGCGTAACGAGCATTAAACGTAAAAGGGTAGTGGAATTGAGCGATGAAGTACCTTAATTTGAAGAAACTTGAGATAATCGGAAGGAAGGAATTAGGGGATCTTAATATTGGAATGGAATTGAAGAATGAAGAAGAAGATGATGTGGACGTGGAGGGATGTGGGCCGTTGGATTGGTGGTAATAATTGAGATGATAAAAAAGGTGGGATTATTAGGGTTAGAGAGAGAGTTAAGCGTGTGGTGTGGTGTTTGCAGACAGAGGAAGATGGTGAGTTTTGGTGGTGTGGAAGGAAGAGGAGACGACTGAGTCACTCACTCCACTCGACTCGGTTGATTTCGATAAAACAAAACTCAGTTTTTTTTTCCTTTTTATTTAGACATTTACGGTAAGACCAAGTGGTTGCAGATCGTCTTCCGGCCGACCCCCGTTTGAAACCCCCGAGAGTTTCTCCTGAATGGCATAACACTTGGTTTCTAGTAGGGGTGTAAACGAGCTGAGCCCGAGTAAGCTTGAGTTCGGCTGATTTAACTTACATAGAGCTCGAGCTCGGCTCGTTTCGAGCTCTATTCTAATAGCTTTGGCTTAGCTTGTGAGTAGATTTTCAACCTCGAGCTTGACTCGGGCTCGGTTCGTTTACTATTTATCAATTATTTTTATATATTTCTTTCTATTATAATTTTATGTATTACATAATATATATTGTTTAGTTATGTTTATTTATTTCTTTCTATTATAATTAATATAATTTTATATATATTAATTAGTAATTAATAAATATATATTTTAAAAAATTATATAAATGACAGGTTCGTTTAGGCTCGCGAGCCGACTCGAGCTTGATAAGTGAAGCTCGGGCTCGGACTCGTTTATTAAACGAGCTTACTTTTAGGCTCGAGCTCGTGCTCGGGCTCGATTAAGCACGACTCGATCGAGTTTTTGACGAGCCGATCTCGAGTAGTTCGCGAGCAGCTTGGCTCGTTTGCACCCCTGGTTTCTAGGTTCTCCTCGCGTTCCGGGAGGAACCTCTACCCCTAATGCTACTTGACACCAGTTGCGTGGCCAAAAGAGTGAAAACTCTCTCTCTAGTGTAATGTAGGCAGGATAAGGCACCCCCCCCCCCCCCACACCCCCACCCACTTATATTATATGTGAATACTAGCTTTTGAACCCGTATATTACACGTGATTTATCAAACGAAAAAAATAAATAAGATCTGTTATTTCAATTGTGATTCTCAAAATACTTTTGAATTAATTTAATGTAGACTTAAAGAAAAAACAAACGAGTTAACAAAAATTACTGAAATAGCATGGTTTTGGAAACGTTGGGTGTGGATTTGCAAGAAATTTAAAAAATGTGTTAAACTTGCGTGGTTGGTCAAACTTCAGGTATGAAAATGACACAATGTTATAAAATCCACACTATGTTATAACCCGCTTGACAAAATAATTTTGACTCATGACCCATGAATAACCCATGAATAACTAGAATGAATGAGATGAGAGATTAGAAATTAAAAGATTATAGGCTTGACACCTAAGCTTCAAAATTTTCTTTTATTAGTATTGTAAGATGTAAGATAAGATTGTTTTATTTATTTATTCATAAATTTTAGAGATGGTTAGTTCAGTCATAATTGATTATTCAAAAATATGGTTTGGTTTTGCCGTGTAGCATAACCAAATCTGATTCTTACTAAATCTTCTTTGATGAACAGGTATCGTGTTAGAGATTTTACTGACGTTTCTCTCTCTATATCTATCTAATCATATCTCTCTCTCTCATTTTTTTTCTCTTCTCTATTTTTTTCTAATTTGTGCTTGTCCTAATTATGGGCAAATTCTACTTATGTTTTGCACACTTTGAACTCTAAAGTCACGAAAGTTATGGGCACCTTCACAAAAGGCTTTTCCTCTCTTGTTGAAGATGCTTTTAATGGTAGGAGTGAAAACTAGTGTCACAATGTTTAAGCCACTTCCATCATCGATGCCCATTTTCCACACTTTCTCTTAGTAGTGTCAAGGCTGGTCATGTTATTTTATTTCATTTTTGGTATAAAACAACTAGATAGTATAAGGATTTTAGTATTCTTGGATCAAAATTTTATATATCTTTTTTATGCAATAAAGATATTTGCTGGTGTAACATGAATTTTATATAAATATATACAATATTTCAATTTTACTGATATATAAAAGTATAATGTCACCCATTGCATAAATAGTTATGTACACAAGTTAGGGGTGTTCGTCGAATCGGTTTGAAGATATTGTCAGTCGGAAAATGAAGATGTACTCGTGAGGTGGTCATGGAATCCTTGTATGCGTATGTAATTTACCCCTTGATACATATAAGTCACCTAGGAAAACGAGTTGCATTGTTTAGCTGGTCTTGGAATCTTTGTTTTTTGTATGTCGTTTACCCATTTGTACCTGGCAAGTTACCTAGGAAAATGAAGTTGAACGGTCTACAACATAATGCTTTCTTCTTCTTTTTTTCTATGGAGTGATCGCGTTATAGCGCGTGAGTCTCCTAGGAAAACAAAGATGCACTGATGAGGTAGTCTCAGAATCCTAGCTTCTTACATAAAATCCTATATTAGTGAAGGTCTTGAAAATTTATGTAATTTTGTACAAAATTGAAGTTGCGAATTTGATAATTTGATAATCTTTGATATGATCTTTTCACCATTTCGTAAAAAATATTTAAGGATTCACACATTAGTTCAGTTAACAAATAACCAACTTCCTTTGAGAAAGCATTACATGCCCGTTAATTAAATCATCGCCATAAACTACTGGTTTATGATTGGACGTGCTCTAGATTAGTAATACTTATAGCAACATCATTACATTTAACAAACTCTTACAGTCAATAGATGAAACAAAAAAACAGTCTAGATTCAAAAGCCTATATTTCAATCTAGAAATAAAATGATAATTTTCACATATGTTTATGTATATTTATATGTTTCTCAATTAATAGCTGCAAATGGAAGTCTAGACTACACTAGCTTCACATCTCTATTTCACTTTCAATGAAGATTTTGAATCCAAGTATTGTTTCAGTAGTTCCTCAAATGACGACGTTTGTAGTTCTTCAATGGATCTCATACTTGGAAGATATATTGAATGCCTTTTTTTTGGTGTTGAACATTGTAAAATCCAAGACCGAGCACGACTAGTGTCTCCACGAGGAAGATCTATGATTTCATTGATCAAATGTGATGTACAATAAAATATATACATCAGCAAGCAAAATATATGATATTCAATCTATAACTCTAATAATCATGTTAATAATGACGTCTCCGCCATGTCTTGAACTCACGAGATCTGGCTCATGTTCTTCTTCTCGTGGTCTATCTCAGTCGACTCGGACCTTTCTTTTGTGGAGATGTCCATGCTAAGAAGTAAGGAAAATATAGTGTTGGGTATGAGAAAGAGATTCAACAAGTCCATTGTATAGGAAGGGAAATGGGCCTAAACCTTAATGGGCTGGTCATAACCTGGACTTGCCAATCTTGGCCTGCTTGGGTTTGGACAACTCGTTGGACTGTTTAAACCCGAACACAGTAAATACTTTTACTTGTATCAAAAAGATCACCCTTATCCCGAACACTTAAAATCAGGTAACCCAAAGATTAATCGTTTAACCAATTTATCTAAACGTGTCAAACGGATTGGTGGTCATCATATTATACTTTAATTTACCCATAGGAATCACCTCTATTGGTGATCTTTTAATGAGAAGCAAATGGGCCTACCTGAGTGCCATTAAACCCGGGCTCACTTTCAAAAAACCGAAACTTGATCCTTGAGGCGACGATTAGTATTTACAAACTATTCTGGAGCCCATAATTCGTAGCGTGCTTTCCTTAGCCCATAAATTCACAAAATATAGCATGAATTATATATTTTTGCATCGAAATAGAAGGCAACCGGGCAGCGCTGTTAGCCCTTAATTGAGCGTTTGTAACGTACACCACAAGTGACTTAACAAACATTGTGCATACTTTAGGCTCAATACCTGAATGGCTGAATCCATTTAGAAGACAGAATGGCCAACATATATATCTCGGATCAATTCTCTTTCTAAACATGGAAATAATTTATTCAATGCAATTTTATATGAAACTTTTAATTATTTTTTGTTATTGTGATAAATATTGTTGTAAAAGACAGGTGCATATGGAGAGGAGACTTTAAAGGTGGACCTGAAGTCCACTCTCATAATCATCCACACAAATTCAATCTCTTCATCTTCATATTTCATACCAATCATAATTTCCATCTGCAATCAAAACCCACAAACAATCTTTACGTTTCCGAATTACAATGGCTATTGCTGAAGTCTTTATTGGAGCATTCATCACTGTGTTGTTCGAGAAGCTGGCCTCGAGTGACGTCATCAAGCTGGCTCAGTCTGCAGAAATTGATTCTGAGCTCAACAAATTAAGAAAAAAACTTGAACTCATCCAAGCTGTACTTGTTGATGCAGAAGAGAAGCAAATAAAAGACACATCAGTTCAAAATTGGTTGAATAAACTCAAGCATTTGGCTTATGAAATAGACGATGTGCTTGATGATTTGGCCACCGAAGCTATGCGGCGCAAGTTGAATCAAGAATCTCTCGCCAACACCAGCACAAGGAAGATATCAAAATTCATTCCGACCAAATTACATGCTCTTAAGTATGGTCGTAAGATGAGTTCTAAGCTAGATGAGATTACGACCAAATTGCATGCTCTAGTTGAGGAGAAAAATCTTTTGCGTTTGAGTAATAATGCTGAAAGTTCAAAAAGAGTAACTAGTAGACAAAGGGAGGAAACTTCACTGGTTGATGAATCCAAAGTTATAGGGCGAGAAGGTGATAGAGAAGCATTGTTACGGAAGTTGTTGGGCGGTGAATCTTCAAGTAGTCAGACTCAAAATGTTGACGTCGTGTCAATAGTCGGTATGGGTGGGATTGGCAAAACAACTCTTGCCCAACTTTTGTATAACGACGAGAAAGTGAAGGATCATTTTGAACTCAGTGTGTGGGTTTGTGTTTCCGATGAGTTTGATGTATTAAACATTACCAAGGCCATTTGTCAAGCAGTAGGGGTAGGGAATCAAGACTCTGCTAATCTAAATCTGCTTCAGGAGTCCCTTAAAGAAAAGCTCTCAAAGAAAAGGTTCCTACTTGTTCTAGATGACGTCTGGAATGAAAAATATAGCGGTTGGGAACTCCTCCAACGGCCTTTTACTGAAGGCGCTTCTGGAAGTAAAGTTCTTGTGACAACACGGAAGACCACGGTAGCATATGTTATGGACTCTGTTCAAACATACCCTCTCGAGCTTTTGTCAGATGAAGAAGCTCTGTCTTTATTTGCTCAACATGCATCGGGTAAGCAAAACTTTGATGTGAATAAGGCACTTAAATTGCATGGTGAACGTATCATCAACAAATGTGGTAGGTTGCCTTTGGCTCTGAGAATACTTGGGAGGGTATTTAGAACAAAATCCAGTTTTGAAGAATGGGAGGAGCTCTTGAATAGTGAGATATGGAATTTAGATAAAGGAAATGAGATTCTTCCGGCTCTAAGGTTGAGTTACTATGATCTCCCACCGCATTTGAAGCAAATCTTTGCGTATTGTTGCTTATTCCCAAAGGATTATATCTTTGACAAGGATGAAATAATCCTGTTGTGGATGGCCGAAGGGCTTTTGGATAAGCGAAATGGAGAGAAACCACTGGAGGATTTGGGTGGTGAGTATTTTGAAGAACTAGTGTTGAGGTCGTTTTTTCAACATTCTACCAAGTTTAACTCACGATATGCAATGCATGATCTCATAAGCGACTTGGCAAAAAGTGTTGGAGTAGAGTTCTTTTTTCTGTTGGATGATAAGATTGACGTTTACAATGAGCATGAATCTTTAGAGAAGGCCCGCCACCTTTCAATTATTCGTGAGTACTATGGAGCAGACAAAAAGTTCAAGGCACTACAGAGAGCTAGACGCTTGAGAACATTTTTAGCCACGTCGGTTGATCAGTTATATGACGGGGAGAGATTTTATGTATCAAACAAGGTTCTTACAGAACTACTTCCTCAAATGAAATTCCTAAGAGTGTTGAGCTTAGCTTATTATAATATTACAGAGGTACCACATTCCATTGGTAATCTTAAGCATATGCGGTACCTCAATCTTTCAAACACTCCGATCAAATGTTTACCCGAACAAGTCGGTGACCTTGTTAATCTACAAAGCTTGTTATTGTCACGTTGTGATAGATTATCTACCTTGCCAAATAGTACTTTGAAGTTAATTAACCTACGACATCTCGACATTGCTAATACTTCATCATTAGAAACGATGCCATCGGGACTTGGTAGGTTGACGGGTCTACGAACTCTATCCAGATTCATTATTGGAGGAGCTGGTGAGTGTAGAATATCTGACCTAAAAGGTCTATTGCATCTTCAAGGTCAGCTTTCCGTTGAAGGGCTGCACAATGTGAAAGATGCATTCCACGCAAAGGAGGCGAACTTACAACTAAAGAAGGGAATTTGTGATTTGAAGATGAAATGGAGTGATGTCTTTGATAATTCTCGGAATGAAAATACTGAATATGAAGTGCTTGAAGGGTTAAGACCTTTCGAGAAGCTGACAAGCCTCGAGATTGCGTACTATATGGGAACAAAATTTCCTAGTTGGGTAGGGGATTCTTCATTTGATTGTTTAACCCGGCTAGCATTACGTGGTTGTAGAAGATGTACATGTTTACCAACACTTGGACATCTACCTTCACTTCAAGAGTTGTTTGTTGAATGCATAGATAGGTTGAAGAGTCTGGGTTGCGAGTTTCTCCGGCCTTCTAATTCTTTGCAAGATGTTGCATTTCCATCACTTGAAATTCTGGAATTTAAAGATATGGTGAGCTGGGAGAAATGGTCAACTAGTGGTGGTGACAAAGATGGATTGTTTCCTTGTCTTCGTGAGATGTCTATAATTAATTGCCCAAAGCTAGATGTAACGGCAATGGAGTTAATACCATCACTTCAAGTTTTACATGTTGAAGGATGTTCTTTAGCGGTGTTAAGAAGCATGGTCGGTGTATCTTCTTCAATTGTTAGATTGACAATGAATAATATTAAAGGACTTACTCAGCTCCATGGAAAAGTTTTAGAGCATCTTAAGGCCGTTGAAGATTTAAGAATTTCCAAGTGTGATGAACTCGTTAATTTGTGGGAATCAAAGGCAGCGGCATATGCAATTCTTGTGAATTTAAAGAGGTTGGAGTTAACCGGGTGTAAAAACTTGGTATCATTGGGAGAGAAAGAGGCGGACCTGGTGATTAACATAGAATCTTTTATAGAAGTGATAATCGAGTATTGCCCGAGGTTGGAGAGTTACAAATGTCCCAATAGCATTGAGGAGTTGACAATAACGCGTTGTGCTTCACTTGAATATCTTTCCATTTGTCCAATGCGAAATCTCACCAGATTGGTAATTTGGGGTTGTGATAAGATAGAATCCATTCCAAATAATGGTTATGGTTTTCTTCCATGCCTTTGCTTGAGACAACTGACGATTATCAACTGCAAGAATCTGAAGTCATTTCCTCATGAGCAATTGCAAAGTCTCACATCTTTGAAAAGTATGTGGATAAGTAAATGTCCAAGTCTGGATGAGTCCTTCCCATGTGGTGTGTGGCCTCCTAATTTAAGAACTTTACAAATAGGAGGGTTAAAGAAGCCAATTTCAGAGTGGGGGCTACAAAACTTCCCAACCTCACTTGATTATTTAGATTTATATGGTTTTGATGAGTCAGGAGTGGTTTCATTTGCCAACTTCACTTTCCTTCTTCCTTCATCTCTCACTGGTCTATATATCCATTATTTTAAGGAGTTGGAATCACTCTCAGATGGCCTGCAACACCTCACCTCCCTTCAACTTCTTCATATTTACGGATGCCCAAAGCTAAGAGATCTGCCAGAGACACTGCTGCCTTCACTTTCGAGTTTAAGGTTGAGGAATTGTTATTCCCGAGATCTGCCAGACCTGGATTTGACTTGGGAATGATCGATCAGCTTTACAAAAGCTTCTATTTGGGATTCATAATAAAGCCAGGTATGTAAACTACTAATTACCATTACTCCATCATATATATATATATTTCTATAATTCATGACTATCATTGTATTTGTTTAATACAGTTGTCATTGTGGAATGAATTAATGCATCCTGTTTGTTTTGTACACTGTATTTAGCTTGTGCCTACATAATATCATCCCAAAATTAGAAAAAAATTGCTAGAGTACTTTTAAATATATTCGTTTTATACGTGCAGTTGTCAATCGGGTTGAATTCTTCAACCCAAAAACAGTTCATAGTTTAATTCGTATTAAAAACATCAACCTTATCCCACACACTCATGTTATGAACATCTATAGTTTAACCAACTTATCTAAATGCATGTGTCAAACAAGTTGTATAAAATGGGTTAAACGGGCCATAAGCAGGTTAGCGGGTTGACTTGTTTAATTGAACGCAGGTCAACCCGAACACGACCCTCTTATTAAACTGGTTACATGTCAACCCAAAACCTAATTATCTGTGTCATGTTTTCGGTCGTGTCGGAAATTGTGCTCGAAGTAATTTTTAGTTTTTGAATAATCATTTGGCGGGAAGTTTGTTCATTTATCAAACAAACAAACATTATTTTAAGTTCGTTTACTATTCATGTTTTTTTCTACATTAAATAGTTTTAGACTTTTAGTAATATTTATACTTAAAACAAATAGACATGAACTAACCAATATTTACAATAGGCTTTCTTAATAAACATGAACAAAAGAGTCAGGTCGTTTAAAGCCATAAGGGGATTGGAATAGGAGGTAGAATGCGCAAAAAAGTAATTTTACTATATGATTTTGAGGTAAAATGAGAAAACTAACCACGTAGTCATTTAACAACGTTTTTCCAGCATTTTCTGAAATCTCTATGATCTTATGATAGTGTCCGCCCTTTAATTCCCTTAATTCTCCACAACATGGAACAATGATAGAATCAAGATTTTCACGTGCATCATGGTCCAGTTGTAACGAATCTGCAATGGTTTTTTTGTCAATAAATTAGTAAAAGCATAATTATAAAAACACATTGAAATCTACTCAATTCACATGCAAAGTTATATAAGAAATGCTTACGGTCGATTGATGAAAGTAAGTTTTTGCTTGCAACGCTCGTGTCGTCAAGTGCAGATGACATTGCAGCTGAATACCGTGCACGCAAGATTTGATTGGCTTCCAAACCTCCCCTAAAAAAAGGTATAAAAACAGTTAATTTTATTGGTGAAATCCATAACTCGAAACGTGCACGCAAGTAGTGGAAATTAGTCGGATTGAGTATTGGGTCAAATAAGTTTGGAGTGAAACTTGTGTGAGGGTCAAGACGGGTTGGGTCAACCCGTCAACAGAACGTTGAACACATTTGAATACACATCAGCAAAAGTTGATTAGTTTAACTCGTTTGACCCATTCCATTTCCTTTTTAGGTACCTTGTTAAAGATTTTCCAACTTGACCTGTAAAATATCTTTTACCTGACTATTTCATCCACAGATGCAACATTGCTCTTCTCTAAACTGATCAACGATTCCTGAGCACTGTTCCATTGCTGCGACCCCATTTTCGTCTTTTGCAAACTGTAACATTTGATAAGAAGTCAACAATATTGATCAATAAAGAAAACCATTCTGTGATTATTTCCATATGTTTTGAAAGAAAACTAAACAGTAAAAAGTATGCATACCAATTTTGAAGAACCTCATCGAGGTCTATTTTTCCACTTTCAACAGCTGCAGTGTCTTCAAGATAGTGGCTTTCAGCCTTTTTGGTGTAATTGATCCAGTCATTCCTTATGCAGGAGCTTGAATCTTTCATTGTAGCCATTTCTTGGTCAAATCTTTTAGCTTTACTAGCTGCACTCTCTCGTAGACCATCAACCGCCGTTCTAACCTGTTTAATATGATTAGCATAACTTACAAGTAAAAGTCTTTTAAACAGCCAAAAAAAAAAAACGCAAACAATTCTGCAACTTTGAGACAGTAGGTTTTGGCCATACCAGTTCTTTCTTTCTAGCATTTGAAACTGCAAACAATTCTGCAACTTTCTCCAGAAGTTGTTTTTCTTCAATTGCAGCACATTCCTGACACAATAAATAGAATGAGAAGACCAAATCATGTTAGAACAACCACAAGTTAAACACGATTTTATTACCTCAAACTTTCTTTCAAGTTCAAACAGTTTTTGGTCATTGACCGTTTGACCCTCTTCAACAATTTTGATCAATTTTGCTGCATGCACATCTAAAGTATCAAAAAAGTTCATAGTAGTCTTAGATATTGTTCTGGAAGTTTCCACAGTTCTAGAATGTGCCTGCATATCACATGTAAAAGGTGACATTACTAAAAGTACCAAAAAGTATTATGTTTAACTTGTCATATATCTAACCGCTCGTTGTTTTTGTGCAAATGCGGTTAGTTTATTTTCCTGACTGTAGAGAATGCTCTCAAGATCACCAAGCAGTTTTTCTGCTTCTGATGCAATACCCTTGAAAAGCTGGAAATGAAACAGAAGCTAAGTTATGACATATTAATGTAAACATTGTAACTTTTGAGACTTGAGAATAAAAGTTAATATATGCATACCTCCCCAAGAGCAGAAGAGTTTTTTGAGACTTGAGAATTCAAAAGTTCAAATGTTGACTGTGAATTCCCGTTAAGCTCATCAGCTATATCGTCTAAAGCTTTAATTCCAGAACCATACATTGTTTTTAGTTTCTCTAGGGCAGCTCGAAGTTCTTCGGTTGCCTACACTCCCCAGAAATTCACAATGTATTCATATTAATGGGTCAAAAAGGCAAAATAAACACAAGAGTTTAAAAGGAGAGGTTAAATTAGTCAAGTGGAACGGAAGTTGCCCAAAGTGTATCATTATTGCTTGAAATATTCTAAAACATTGCAATTGAATACTTAGATTATTACTGAAATAATATAATTTTTGTAACTGTATCTGAGACCATAAATATTTATTAAATTTTTAAACGTAAGAAACACCCTAAGTCCTTTATTCAAAGCATTTAACTATTACTGAAATTCAATAAAATATGTGTAATCCTATTTGACACCCTAAATAAAAACCTGAAAGTTTTAGGCAAAAGGTGTTTTGGGTTAACCTGACTCACTTTGTTATCTGGCTAAAATAATAATATATACCTCGGTCTTGGTGGATACAAAGGATTGCATGTCTTCCTCCATGCCTTTCAACTGTTGCTCTTGTTGTGTTACAGAAGCCGCGATAGTTTTATGCAAAGTGTCAAGTTGTTTGGTTAACTGAGATTGAAACCGTTGGACAAGAATTCTGTTCTCATCTTCAATTTGGTCTTTGCGTTCTGTTAAAGTCAACATGATAAAGAAATAAATGCCAATTTTTGCTCCATTCATGAAAGAACATTTATAAATTATAAATTTTGTAATTTAAGGTTCGTACCAATTTTGGTGAACAGACGAGACACGTCTGATGCAGCATTCTCAAGCTCCCCACGAAGGTCAAATGCCCGATCAAGAAGTGCTTTTTCTGTTAATATTAAAAATACCATTGTTATCAGACAACTTTGACTTTTATCACAATCCGTATTCTCAGCAGAGGTGGCAATATGGGTGGGTAATGCAATTTGGATACAGGGTCAAATGGCAATCTTTTAGTATGGGTCAGGTTGACCCGAAATACTTTCTTTCCACCTTTTTAGAAATAGGGTCAAATGATTAACTTTGGACCAGTTTGGATACAGGGTCAAATGGTAATCTTTTAGTATGAGTCAGGTTGACCCGAAATACTTTCTTTCCACCTTTTTAGAAATAGGGTCAAATGATTAACTTTGGACCAGTTTGATTTTTGTGATCCATTTGACCGTTATAACAAATTCCTAGTTGACCAGTTTATATGGGACGAAATTGTCATATTGTTACTCTCCTGTTATCCTGAATAATTAACTTACGACAAAACTGTTGGGATGCGAAGGCCTTTAATTGGCCGGCCCTAGGTTGGTTTGAATTAAGGAAAAGGGCAGCCGGCCCTAATTAGTTCCTACCTAATTTAGATGACTTATTCCCCAAGCTAATCTTGTCCTATAAATACACATGATGTAATTGTATTCTTTGAGCACCTAATAAAGAATTTCCTAGTTGCAAAGTGGACGTAGGCATCTTGGCCGAACCACTATAAATCTCGTGTCTCTTATTTTTCTGCTTTCGTTTGTGCTTGTGTGTGGTTTTCCGCTGCGTACCGACTCTGATTCCTAACAACTGGTATCAGAGCTTTTGGCTCGTTGTTTACACACGGTTTTCCGGGTGATTTTGCAATTAGAATTCCTGTTTTGGACTTCTTGGAGTTGCAGGTTTCACTCGGGCGTTGCAGGTGAAGCACCGGGTCGGGTGTTTCGGGCTTTAGGGTTTTTTCTTTGGAGGTTGCTTGGCTTCAGGTTGTTCGTGTTTTTTTTTTTGGTTCTTTCTCGTTTGCAATGGCTGAAGACGGGAGGGTTCGAATCGACAAGTTTAACGGGACTGATTTTGCATGGTGGAAAATGCAAATAGAGGCGTTACTTGGGGAACACGATTTGGATATGGTTTTGACAGAAAAACCAAAAGGAATGAGTGCGGCTGATGAAGCGATTTGGGACTCAAAGGACAAGAAGGCAAAAGGAAAGATCATACTGGCTTTGACGAGGAGCGTGGCTTTCAACATAATGAAAGAAACCACAACATGTGGTATGATGACGGCTCTGTCAAACATGTATGAAAAGCCTTCTGCCGGTAATAGAGTGTTCTTGATGAGGGAATTGTTCATGACAAGGATGAACGATGGCGGTTCAGTTACTGATCATATTAATAACATCAATTCGATTTTGTCTAGGTTATTAACCGTAGGCATGAAATTTGATGATGATACTCAGGCTGTGATTTTGTTATCCTCTCTGCCTGAAAGCTGGTCAGGTTTTGTGACAGCGATCACGAATTCTGCGGGGGCTGGTACTTTGAAGTTTGACGGGATCCGGGATAGTGTTTTGGGTGAAGATATTCGCCGGAAGAACTCTAGTGGCGGGTCATCTTCAGAGTTACTTAATGTTGGCAGGGGAAGGGGAAATAACAGGAGCAGTGGGAGTAGGGGGAAAAGTTCAACTCGAGCTCTAAAGGATGTGAGGTGCTGGATCTGCGAGGAGTTTGGACATGTGAAAAATCAATGTCCAAGAAGGAACAAGGAAGAATCTGAGAAGAATGAAGGCAAAAAGCAGATAAACACATGTCAGGATAAATTTGGTTCTGATTCTGAAGAAGATGCTTTGATTTGCTGTACGGAGTCTTCTATTGATTCTTGGGCCATGGATTCTGCTTCATCGTGCCATGCCATGCACAGCGGGGATACGATGGTGAATCTAAAGGTTGGTAACTTTGGGAAGGTACGAATGGCTAATGGGGATGTTCTCGATGTTACGGGCATGGGTGACGTTACTTTAGTAACTGATTTGGGAACCACATGGAACTTGAAGAATGTCAGGGTTGTTCCAGCTTTGAAGAGTAAGCTTATCTCTGTCAGTCAGCTGGATAAACAGGGACTAGAAGTAAAGTTTGGTGGTGGCAAATGGAAGGTAACTAAAGGTAATCTGGTTATTGCTCGTGGAAACAGGCAAGGTTCATTATACATGGTGGAAGTACCTGTTGAGGGAAGCGTGGCCGTCCCTCAAAACAAAGTTAGGCTCACTGAGTCGAAGGGGCAAAAGAAGGTTCAGTTTGCAAGATTAGAGCCTTGTGCCAAAGTGATTCGAGCTGAGCGGAGTCGGAAGTCTAAACTAGGTCAGGGGTTCGGTGACAGTGGGAGCAAGGGACGTGTTCCGGTTACTGTTACAAAACAACGTTGGGTTTTGAAGACTGCTAGTCCGGCTGTGAAAATCTCTCTTGGAAGAATCTTGCTTAATAAGGAGAGTGGTAAAGGTCCTCGGTGTATCTCTGGATCCGGTGGAGTGTGCAAATCGGTTGAGACAGAGGAGGAGTTTGTGGCGGTAACAGTCACGACTGGGTTGGAGCTCGGGGGAGCTTCAACCGGCCCTTCAGTTAATTAATGAGGGGAATTGCAACTAGGGAGGTTTTGGAGTCTTAGCTTGTTCTGTGAGAACTGGAGGCTTGGAGGACTCAGACATAAAGAATACTGGAGTTACTGATGATGGGTTATTTGTGAGAACTGGAGGCTTGGAGGACTCAGACATTAACAACTTGCTGTTTCTTACTCATTATTTTCATCGCTACCCGATCCCGAGCTATTCCTTAGGTAATCGTCGTACGCGGCTTCTTCATCGGTCATTGGTTGAGTGTGTCCTTGATTGACCTCGTCTTCATACAAGCCCGCCTCATAGTCCATTTCCCCCTCGAGTGAGCGTTGATGTTGTGCCCTATCTAAAGCGTCCAAGTAATCCTTGTAGCAAATAGACATCTCTACAGCTGGTGGAGTGAGTCGAGTCCTCCTAATCGATATAACCCTGCCAGAAACAGAAAAAGCAGACTCCGAAGCTACCGTGGAAGCTTGGACCGTTAGTAAATCTTTGGCCATGGCGGCGAGGATCGGAAACTCATCCTCCTTACCTCTCCACCAAGCCAGCAAATCAAGACTTCTAAATTCATCTGGAGTCATGTGTTTCACAAAGTTGGTACCACCATACCTTCCAAGTTCACTGCTTGGGGTGTTTACCTTTTGACGTTTACCGGCGTCTTCCCAAATCATGTAGTACATCCCCATTTCAAGGTCGGTTTGGGATTGGGATTGGGCAACAGCTCTTAACGAGTCATGAATTTGGGAAGACGACCCGTATTTTGTAAGGTAAACATCATACATGTTAGACAAGGTGGTGTTGAAAGCATTCTTTAAAGTTTGGTTATAATAGGGGTTTTGATCGTCGTTTAACTCTAGCTCATCACAAATTTTTTCTATTAAAGCTTCAACACCACCAACATTTATGCAAGGGTTTAACGCAGCAGCACATGTCAAAACAGCGGGTAGTTGTTGAAAATATTTTCTAAATTTTTCTTTCATTTTTACACCCATATCAAAATAAGGTGCACCCCTACAATGAAGTTCACTCAACTTTGTGCACATGACAACAATTTTTGGTAAAGCAATGGGGCTTGTTGGATAGTAAACCCCGGATAAACTAGTTGTGCAAGATTTAAAAATTTGAAGGACCTCCGTAACGATCTCAATCAATAACCAGTTTCTAGGATCGTACGGTGCACATTTACCCCTACTTGACATTATTTGATGAAACGCAATTAGTGATTCTTTTTGTTGGATGGCTTTCTCAAACATATCACAAGTCGAGTTCCATCTTGTTGGACAATCCCAATTGGGCCCCAACCATTGACAATTAGCTTCATCACAAAATTTTTTGTATCTTGAAAATGTTTTATTGTTGCTAAAAACATCTCGTAACATTCTTTTAAAATTGTTTCTTTGCGTTTCGATCACGTTTAATCCATCTTGCACGGCCAAGTTGATAATATGTGCAATGCATCGGCTATGAAAAAACGCTCCATCACAAATAGGTTTATACTTTAATTTTAAATGGCCAACCGCGGCCGTATTGTTGGACGCGTTATCAAACGAAATTGAAAAGATTTTATCTTCAATCTTGTATTGTCGAATGACTTTATCCAAGAGTTTAAAAATATTTCTACCCGTGTGCGGGTAATCAAACAATTGAAACGCAACGGTTCGTTTCATCATTTGCCACGACCCGGGGTCAACCCAATGAGCCGTCACACAAATGTATGAGTCGGGCGAACCATTAGGTACCGACCACACATCCGTTGTTAAGTTTACACCAGTTTGTAAGTTTGAAAAGTATGAAATTAGTTCGGATTTAGCGTTTTTCCAAGCTTTAAGACAATCTCTTCTAAGGGTCGAACGACTTACGTGTTGGTAGCGTGGTTGAACATACTTTTGCATCATCTCCGTGAATTGAGGGTTGTCGAAGTGGTTGAAAGGAAGTGTATTTTGAATCACAAAGTTTGAAAACTTTTGACGTACCGCTTCAAGGTTGTACGTAAACACCGTTCCTTGATTCGTCATCTCCGGCTGCGAACTACTTCCCGATTCGTCCTTCAAGGCCTTGCAAAAGGGCCTTTGTACATGCGCTCTTAAAGTGGAGTTTGCATCTTTGCCATAAAACTTCAAACAATGTTTGCATCGAGCTTTTTGGGTACCGTTAGACATTTCGCATAGGTCGAAATGTTGCCAAACATCTTGGTTTCGTTTCGTGGGGATGACCCGAACGACCGTTTCTCCCGTGTTCGAGGCACCCATGTTGACGGATGAAGCAGCACTTTGGGAGGCCATGATAATCGACTACGAAATAAGAGCGTATGGAGTGGTAATGTGGTATAATTGAGCGTGAGATAACAAAATAATCGCGTATGTAATAAACGTTTAGAGCGTTTGGAGTTGTATAATCGAGTGTGATCTAACCAATACCCAACCTAAGCTATATATAGATGTTTGTGGGGGTAAAATGGGGAAAAAAAAAAAAACGGTCAAAACTTATAAAAAACGGCTATATGGCCGTTAATCAACGGGAAAAAACCGGTTTTTAACCGGTTAACCGGTTTTTTTATAATAGTCAAAAACCGGTTTATAAAAAAACCGGTTAACCGGTTTTTTAATAACCGGTTATTAAAAAAAACCGGTTTTTTTTATAACCGGTTATAAAACCGGTTTTGGCTCCAAATTGTGTAACCGATATATAAACCGCCGGTTTGTAAACCGGTCAAACCGGTTTACAAAAAACCGGTTTTCTTAAAAACCGGTTTCCGGTTTAAACCGGCAAACCGGTTCGAGGACCGGTTTTTTTGACCACCTCTATGTGCACATACATAATATTAAAATTTAATTTAACCTTAAAAGTAAATATATTTACAACTGTCAAAACATAAGCCTCACCCACCTCACATGGCCACATGCATGATCAGGCCAGGCCTTATGGTAAAGAGTAGTTGGGTCTATCAACAAATTCAGCTTTCTTCCTCCACACGTTAAATTCGTAACACCCTCTTTTATTCTTCCAAATCTTAGGTAAAGAATAATAAAAGGAGTGCCAAATCTAGTATATTTTTGTTCCATATAATATCAAATAAAATGTTTTACCTCAGTGTAATTGTTCAAAAATATAACTTGTTATCCTCCAAAATATACACGTGCAACTAGTCGTAATAAACTATATCTGGCCCTTCTTGTGTGAGTTATGTGTTACCGGGTTATCGTTTTTCGGCGAGAGCAACAAGTCAACCACTCAAACTAGCTTAGCAATGTTAAAATTATATATCAATGTACTCATCTTAGTGTTTGATTATTTATTTTGATATGTACTAATTTACTTAAGGGCTATTTGTTTACATCTGAATGGAACCATTCAGATGGAAACATCTAATTCATTCAGACTTTAAACTGTTTGGTTCCAAACGGAATAGCATCTGACTAGTTAAAATTGGGTCTGAACTCTGAATCATTCAGACTTATGTTGTTGCTGAATGGGACAGAGGCTAATGCAGATCTGACTCATTCAGATTTGAATGAACCAAACAGCCCCTTAGATTGCTTATTTTTTTGTTACTTCTTGTAATATAAAATAAAAAGTGGAACATGCAAATTAAGTTTAATAAATAAATATATAAATATCATTTTCAAAGTAAGGATATAATTATGCTTTTACACTGCTGAATATTCATGATAAAATTGCTTAAACTAGTACTTTGCAACTGTTTATAAGGACCCAAAAAACCTAAGTCCCAACATATGACTCCAGATAGCCAAAAACTAACCAAACAAAATCTCATAAAGATGGGTCTCACAAGTCACAACTAAATAATTACCAAGAGCACAATCCCAAAATCATGCTCTTTCAATTGTTGGCTTATCATCAAAATTAACAAAAAATAATAATAATAATAATAAACCAACCATAAAGCCCAATAAACATTCCAACAGCCCAAGCCCCAAAAACCTCTACATCACTAATCACTAATCACAATAAGCCCAAAATATAAAAGGCCCAAATATGGATCTGATTCAACCGTAAGCCCACAAAACAAGAAGCACACCAATTGACAACTCCATATTATTTCTATTGCTATGATCAACATCCATAATTAAAATAGTAGCAGATGGAATTGAACCTTCAATCGCCCGATTAGAAGCCGTTTCTAGTTCGGTAGCGTGTGCCATAGAAACACCGATACTATCACCATCCGATTCGACCTCCTAAATAAGCATATTATGAATGTCACATTGCTTATAATAGACAACTTTAGCTTATCTTTACAACTATCAATGACATTTTGCTAGACGAATTCTCGAAAATCAATTTACTCAAGAACTTCATCTTTCCCATCTTTTACAAGACTCGTCTTCATCAAAATCAGCCGAAGATCCTACACATCGTCATCATACATTTGCCCACCCAATTTGAATATCTTGCCAGACCGGGACCAAGATCGTTAACTTGACTGGACTGGACTGGACTGGGAGAGAGGGGGGTTGGCAGTGGCGGATCTAGAACATAATTCTAGGGGTAGCACAAAATTTTTTTTGATCATACATTACCAGAAATCTTTTTACTCTTTTGCGCTTATTGGTAGCCGGTTTCGCGTTTTGCGTGTATAGGGCCCGGTAATGCGTTTCGCACTTCCCCAGCCTGGTTACGCGCTGCATGTACCGGCGTTAAATTACCTGTTTCGTGTGTACTGGCGCCCAGCTACCAGTTTCGGGGGTTTGATAATGCATTTCGAGTGTACTGGCGCCCGGTAACGTGTTTCACTCATACAACCACCTTGTTATGCGTTTTTCATACATCCCGGGCCTAGTTTAGCAGTACGCGCGTCTCCACGCCCGGTCACCCGTTTCATGCCTACCTTCACCCGATTATTTAAGTTAGGCTTTCAAGTTTTAATTAAATGGTAGGCTTTTAATCATCTTGCGCTTTTAAAACTTTAAAAGGTAAAGTTTTGGGCTTTTCAAAATTTTTGAGGGGTAGCGTAATATAATTTTCAGGGGTAACGAATGCATAAAACGTAAAAATTTCCACTTCGCCGGAAAAGTTGAGGGGTAGCGGGTGCTACCCCTCCTTATAAGCTAGGTCCGCCTTTGGGGGTTGGTCTCGAGTCTAATGTGGGTTTGGTCGGACTGTTTTATGATCAACTTGATTTTATGCTGGATTCATATAAACTTAATGCCAACTTATGCCACTTTGAGACGGCTTTAGCAAAAAATGCATAACTAATATTAATATTTTTCACCAAAGTTCATTAGTTTTGCAAGTAAACCTCGGGTTATGATCCAAAATCAATTTCAATGATATTTATAACCATTTTTGTCAACCGGTGATGACTATAATACAACTCAAAATTTTGTCAACCGGTGTTGATGGGTTGACCCAACCCGTCTTGATCCTCACACAAGATAACCTGTTTCAATCCAAAAACTTATTTGACCCATTACTCAACCTGACCATTTTCAACTACTAACACGGTTTCGAGTTATGGATTTAACCAATAAAATTAACTGTTTTCATTTGTTCCTTTTTTCAGGGGAGGTTTGGAAGCCAATCAAATCTTGCGTGCACGGTATTCAGCTGCCGTGTCATCTGCACTCGACGACACAAGCGTTGCAAGCAAAAACTTACTTTCATCAATCGACCGTAAGTATTTCTTATTTAACTTTGCATGTGAATTGAGTAGATTTAACCTTATCGCTTTAATAAACTAACCGACTCTTTTGTTCATGTTCGTTCCTATGAAAACATCTAATAAATTAAGTGACCATATTTGAAAAACTATACATACTTATTAAGAAAGCCTATTATAAAAAATATTGAGTTGCTTCATGTTTGTTTGTTTAAGTATAAATAGTACTAAAACTGTTTCATGCATAAAGAAAACATGAGTAGTAAACGAACTTAAATAGTTTTAGAAACAAACAACTAACCACTTATATCTCAAGAACTGCCCGTCGACCGGCGCAGATTCCGCCACATCATCCGCAAACACAGTCTGATCAGCGCCACGAAGCAGCACGTACGGTGAAAGTTAGTAATAAATCAACTGTTTTGTTTACATGTTTACTCTTCAATAACCATTTTTGTTGAGTCTAAACAAGGCCACTTTACTCTTCGGAAGTTAGTAATAAATCAACTGTTTTGAATATCTGAGTATTTCTGATTATTTAAGAAAATAATACTTAAATGGGACATTATTGTAAACAAAACAAATTATTACTTGTGAGATGGTACAAAAAAAATCTCTAAAATCAGATTAAAAAGAAAACATATTTATTTTACCCTTCAACCAGTTATGTTAAGTCTAAAACAAGAAAAAGTTCCTGTTTAAAATTGACACAGATTCAGAAAGAAAAATATTGTTTTGAGCATTTATAAATTTCTGATTTAAGAAATAATACCTAAATGAGCAAAAAACAACATTATTGTAAACAAAAGAATTACTAGTTGTGAGATTGTACAGAAAAGTCTCTCAAAATACTGAAATAGTTTCAAAGGAAGTAAATTCGCAACTAGTAGTCTTATTTGACCCTTTGAGAACGATTATCAAAATTTAACTCCATAATCAAAACATCAAATAATCAAAATTCTACCTCTTGAAGACAAACAATATCTGCTCGATATCCAACAATCTCTCGTAACAAATTTTGTCTACGATACGGCCAAGAAAGGGCCCACGAAGGACAATAACTGAACATATCACCCGTAGCAAATGTATCCGACAAAATATTATATGACAACACAGTAAACGTCCCCGAATCCAAACTCCCCACTGCCACATCAGCGTTACTAACCGAGACCAACCGCCGTGGACTCGGTGACGGAGCCGGAATCACCCGTGACGTCAGTAAAGTATTCGCTGATCCAACAGTTGACTTTGACTCAACATCAACCACCACACATTCAAACTTCAAAACGTGACCAATATCATCGGCGGTTGGTGTGTAAGTTTTTAACCGCCCGACTTCAAACCATGTTTCACCACCGTTCCTATGTGTCACAGCTGCAGGATATAACGGTGTGGAAGCACCGTTTGATAAGCTTTGACTAATAATATTATTGTTGTTATTAAATCGGCCAAATATTTCTTCTTCTTCGTTTCCGTTTTCGTTAACGGCACTTGTGGCCCGTTCGTGAAGAACGCGATGGTGTTGCCACGCATCGGAAAAACATTTAGGAGAACAATGGTAACTTTTAGCAACGGGTATTTTAGCCTTAACGCAACCTACACATTGTAAAGTAGCTTGTTCTGATGGATGTATGCTGCAGATTGTGACTTTTTTATCACTATGTATACGATACCTGCAAAATTAGACGAGACTGCTAAAATATGTGTTTTTCTGTTGTGAAAATTTGTAGCAATCAGATGATTAGTTGTTTGAACGAATGACAAAATCTAGAGGTGTTTTGTGAAATGTGGGTAAGAATCCCTGAAACTTGGTAATAAGGGGTAAATTAGTCATTTTATGCCTACACTTGTACTAAAGATGATATTTTTATAGCAAATAAACCTCTAATGAGGATACTCATAAATGTAAAAAACCTTCAAATTTCTAAATAGCAAAACTCAAATTACGTAGAAAATCTAGGGCGATTTTAAGGAGGACTTTTTTATATAAAAATCTCCCTTCTTGTGACTACTAATAATTAATTGAAAAATGTCAAAACAAAAAAACGACACAAATGAAGTAAGAAATCTATGGCAATACTTACAGAATAGTAAAAATTTATAAATTTTGGTTATGCAAAGGGTGAATTGATCATTTTAAAATTTTTATTTCTATACTTGTATTAAACAGTAAACATAAATCTCTATATCAAAGAAACCACTCTTTCCATGTGGCAAGTGGCTACTAATAAACATTGTTAAATACCTATACAGAAAATATACAAAAAAAATAATAATAATAATAAAATACAAATGAAGCAAGAAATCTAGTAAATATATATGAAATTTTGTTACAACTTACAATAAGAACTGAACTTGTCATTTAAACTTTTTTATCAGTATAAACGTATAATTATACTATAAACATGAAGTTTTTATAGCACAAAAACTTCATATTTCATGTTACTACTGACTATCATCGAAATTTTACTCCAAAATTTACAAACTACCATACTATGATCCGATTGCCCGTAAAAGGGTGATACACTAATATAGCTTAAAATTATGGTTTAGATACTAGCCAATGCTCTAAATCTATATCCTTCAACATTTTACCACCACTGATGCATTCAATAAAAGAAACCAAATTACGGTAGTGTCCTAAGTTACTGCAAGTACTAGACCAAACAGCAATACGTTTTATATTCTTGGACAAAACTTGGTGCTGTGTTGGTAGAGGGGCATTCATTTCAGAACCAATAATATGTTGAAAACTGCATAAATCGAATAATGCATTTGTATATGGTGCTTTGAATGTGATACACTTGACAGTTACATAACCACCACAATTTCTTTCTCCCAGTACTTCGATTATCTTCCATACACAATTTATAAGTGTTTTATGCGTATTTGGTTCTTGCATTTCTCAATGTATTATTGGTTCTATAATCTCACACATAGCTAAGCTACTAGTAGTGTATAGTCTAGTAATCCATATATCATAAAACATAGCTAAGAAAGACAACACAAACAATCATGCATGAGTACTAATACTGAAAGTTGTAAACTACCAAATAGTAGCTACAAACAAAACAACAAATAGATGAAAAAAAGCACTAAACCCTACGCAAGTACCTATACACTACCCTAAAAGGTCTATATGCCCACACAACACTAAGAGCATGTTTGGGATTGAGTTGAAAAAATGCTTATTGGCTTATTTGCTTTTTCAAAAAGCCATTTTGAAAAGCCAGGATTTGGGGCTTTCGGAAAACTGCTTTTTAACCCTTTCAAAAAGCTAAAATAAGAAAGATTTTTGTGATTGCCAAACACATTTTAACTTATTGGCTTTTTGAAAACACAAATAAGCCAATAAGCATTTTTCAAACTCAATCCCAAACATGCTCTAAAGCAAAGATAATATACTAAGGCAAACAAAAGTATACACTCCCAAAAAAGGTAAATTTCCCTAATCGTACTAATGACCATGGTTGTAAAAATCTCAATTAATCGCTAGTCCCGGCCCCACCGCCCGACTAGCGATTACTACAACACTACTGATCACATCAAGTAACAAACTTTAATATCTTTAAATAGCAAACTAATGCATAACACACCATAAAGCAACAATCTTTCACACTCTAAACAAGCATTAACTGGTATAAAACTTCCAAATTCAGTTAAAACCACATAACAAACAAACAACTAACCACTTATATCTCAAGGACAGATGTTCGGTTTAATATTACAAATTACTCATCCAATGCATTTTGCATGCACAAGGACTCAAGGAGACTCATCTTGATATAATAATATGAGTTGGTGTTAAATGCTAATGACAATAATAATAATGGTATTAGACAACTGGCTCATCACCAACTACTACTATGAATTTAAGATTCCACTCCACGAACGTGCAGGCATGAACAACCCACCCATATTACACATATATACATACATACATACATACATACATACTACATCAACATTTAACATCAAACATTCACCAAAACACAATCTTGCTTTTGACTTTCGGCGATTTGAGGTATGCAATTGTTACTTTGTTCATCAAGATTAGTTCAAGTTGCAGGTTATTTTGGTGTAATTTTTAAGTTAAGGGTTGTAATGTAGTCGAGTCGTGCCGAGTCAGGGTGTGACCGAGCTCGAACTTAAACTAGATGGCTCGAGCTCGGGTCATTTTCTTGGTCGAGCTGAAAAATTGCGTTTAAAGCTCGAGCAGAGCTCCTTTAGATTTTTTTACAAATTTTGATATATAAAAGAAAAAAATATAATTTTAACATACGTATTATATAAAATTTATAAACTAGAGAATTTATAACGTTATATGTTTTATTTTATTTTATTTTTTTTATAATTTAAGGATCGAGTGGCATAATATATGTATAATTTTTACTATTATTTTTTTTTTTGAAAATATGCTATTATTATATATAGATATTAAAATTTAGGGTTTAATCTAAATGTGACCCTGGCTTGAGCTCGTCTCGTTTAGAAATCAAGCCGAGCCGACTTGTTTAGAATTGAGCTTTTATCGAGCCGAGCTATTTTCAAGGGAGCCGCGAGCCACGAACTTTTTGAACAACCCTAATTTTGTTATGCATCTGTTCGATGAAATTACTTAACGGGTTTATTCACAATAAATTTGGATTTGATCAATTGCATACAGAAAGACTGTATCTTTTCAACGTTCTCAGGGGTGCAAATGAAACGAGCCCGATCTTGGGTCGTTTTGACTTATGAGAGCTCGAGCCAGGCTTGTTTCTAGCTCTTTTTCTGAAGCTCAAGCTCCGCTCGTGAGTCGTTTTTTGAAGCTAGCTCGGCTAGTGTTTTATTTATTACATAATTTATACGCAATTTTATTTATTTTTATATATTTTTTAATTGATATTTTATACATAATGTATATAATATAGTATGTTATCATAATTTTATTTATAATGAATTTTATTAATTATTATATAAACATATATTTATTACTTAACAAAAAAGTTATATATATAATGGGCTCGTTTAGGCTCGCGAGCTCAATAAGTGAAACTCAGGCTCGGGGGTTCATTTATTAAACAAGCTTATTTTAAGGATCGAGCTCGGAGCTATCTCGAGTAGCACACCTATTAGTGATTATCATGTAATGTATCAAGATTTTCCAAGACTGATTAGTGATTACCATGTGTTAAATCATTTCAGATTAAATCACAGACAAAAATATATTGTTTAGTATCCTTTCAAGAATGTCTTGTTGTGGAGGTTCTGTAGAAGATTATGTTGGTGGGCCCACAAACAATGTCACGACAGCACCGCCTCGAGGACCGCCTTACGGAGGTAACTAACAACACACAGTTTTTATAAATTTTTATAGCTTTTTAATTTTATAAACTTTTTACAAAGTTGAAGTTTTTGTGATTTAGGGAGTAATAGAGGAGAACCAAGGAGTTCAGTGCCTGCAAGAAGTGGGGCCCAGCAAAAGGTGTTGCCAATCGAAACACCAGCATTATCGTTAAGCGAGTTAAACAAGATTACAAGTAGCTTTGGTACAAAATCTTTGGTTGGCGAAGGTTCGTATGGTCGAGTTTTTTATGGAAAGTTAAGTACAGGAGAAGAAGTTGCAGTTAAAAAACTGGATACCAGTTCTTCAACTGAGTCTGATAATGAGTTTGCAAACCAGGTTAGAGCTTTGAAAATTTTAATTATTCATAATGTTAAATTAAATGAGTTTGGCCCGTTTTGACCGGAAAAATTGACCCGTTACTCAGCCTGTCATTTTGCCAACTCTATATATATATGTAACAACCAGTGGCGGATCTAGACGGAAACCTCAGGGGTAACGTTAAAAAAATATTTTTAACCGTATTTCATACAATGTAAAGGAATATTTTTTACTGTATTTCATACAATAGCCGATTTTTTTTACCTTATTTCATATAATATATATATTTTTAACTTGGTGTTAGACCAATATTATCATTTTCTTGGAATTTTCGTTTAAAAATATTGCTAGTAAGATTTTGTCGGTTCATCTTCCAAGTTCCTGAATTTTAGAAGAAACAAAATATAAACCCTAAATCTCTAACCAATTACAGTTTACATAATCCAAATATTCAATAAACCATAAGCAATCATTCAAAGATTCAATTGCCCATAAACACATCCAAATTAACAATTTATATAAACAAATTAACAATTACAAATTTAGATAAAAGTAGAAGAATGCTTAAACTAAACAATAGAAGTCGAACCATGGAAGAGGGACTGAGAAAACTCTGACCGTCACTTACTCGGCTGCGACGTGGAGGTGCGGTGATCGAAGGAGGGTAGCAGGGAGTCAGAACAGTGTGGGGTGCAAGCAGCGTGGGGTGAACAATGGCTGAATGAAACTTTGTTTTGTTAAATATTGATGTCCAGCCTAAACAAAATACCCAAGGTAGGGATGAGCAAATTTGGTACTGACCGGTACCGATACCGAAATCGTTACCGATTTGGTACCGTCGGTACCAAATCGGTGCCAAAGTTTTGAGTTTCGGTATTGGTACCGGCACCGGTATTTCCGAATTTTTTGCCTTTGACAGTACCGAACCGAAGATTTCGGTACCGGTACCAAATATTTGCGACTTCGGGACCGGGACCGGTTGGTACCGGTCTCATCCCTAATCCAAGGGGAACAACGAATGATGGTTTTAGTTGGTTTGGACTTTAATTTGGTTGATCTTTAAAATTTGGTTGGGCTTTAATTGGTTTTACCTTTTAATTTGGTTGGGCTTTAAACAAATAGGGGTAACGTTATATTTTTTCAGGGGTAGCGAAACACGAAAACTAACCGAAAAAAGAAAAACTTGTGCTACTTACGAAAAGTTGAGGGGTAGCGGTGGCTACCCCTAGTTACATGCTAAGTCCACCACTAGTAACAACCAACTGTTAACATGCACGTTTCACTCGTTTATTTGCAGTTATCGGTCGTTTCAAGGCTTAAAAACGAGCATTTTGTTGAGTTGCTCGGGTATTGCTTGGAGGCAAACAACCGCATCTTGGTATATCAGTATGCATCGATGGGTTCGTTGCACGACGTATTACATGGTACATAAATGTAACTTCTCTTAATCTTTATTTTAACTTTTTAGTTTTAACTTTTGGGAGTTTTGTAAATATAGGAAGAAAGGGTGTAAAAGGGGCGGAACCGGGCCCAGTGCTGAGCTGGACTCAGAGAGTTAAAATCGCGTATGGTGCAGCAAAAGGGCTCGAGTATTTACACGAAAAGGTTCAACCTTCGATTGTGCATCGTGATGTTCGGTCCAGCAATATTTTATTATTTAACGATTGCCATACAAAGATTGCTGATTTTAATTTGAGCAATCAGTCGTCTGATGCTGCAGCTCGGTTACATTCGACTCGAGTTTTGGGAACGTTTGGATATCATGCTCCAGAGTAAGTATTTGTTTCTGTTGATATGCGTGGGTTGGGTAACGGGTCAAAATCAGTTTTGATCAAACACTCAAAACGACTATTTTCTTTTTAGGTTGGGTTGACCTGTGTCACTTTTTATTATTTTTTTGTATAAAATAATTATTAGAGTAAAATATGAATGCATCTTAAAAAAACAATTTAAGAGGTTATATGCGTTAAAAATTTGTTTTCAGCCCGTTAGTGTTTGGTCAAACGGGCCAAAACAAGTTGCGGTCAACAACTGAAAACATTCTTTTTCTTAAAGTTGGATTGACCCGCGACACTTTTATTTCTGGCAAAAAATTATTGCAGTAAAGCATACACTTAAAAATGTTCGTTTACGGCCCGTTAGTGTTTGGACATAACATATAATATTTTGATTCAGGTATGCAATGACGGGGCAAATAACTCAAAAAAGTGATGTTTATAGTTTTGGAGTCGTTCTTCTGGAACTTTTGTGTGGAAGAAAACCAGTTGACCACACAATGCCAAAAGGGCAACAAAGTCTTGTAACTTGGGTGTGTCTTTTTTACTTGCTATTGATAATCTTTAATACTGTTTAGGGACAAATAGGTCATTTTAGCTTCAATGCTAATTATGAATGAGATCTTGCTTGTAACAGGCAACTCCAAGGTTAAGTGAGGATAAAGTAAAGCAATGTGTTGACCCGAAGTTAAATACCGACTACCCTCCAAAGGCGGCCGCTAAGGTATATTTCTGTTTTTTTTGTTTAATTTTTATTATTTTCATTCGGGCTATGTTTTACTTTTAAAAGGAAATATGTGAAATGGGCCAAAAGTCGCTTAAAATGTCTTCCTAATGCATTGGATCAATATGTCGAAAACTGTAGTTTTATTAAAATATAATAATTATTTTTAAAGGCACAAAACAAAGAAAAGGAAAAAAAAGTTTAATCAAAATGTCTTTTAATACACACTATTTATTTATAACTAAAATAATAGTAATCTCATACAGAGCCTTGACCCGACTCGTTTTTACTCAAACCCAATTTGACCCGATCCAATTTTTCTCAACCCAAATTTCATTAGCCGCTAGCTTATACGAATCTGGGACCTGACTTGACCTGTTTTGGCTCAGGACCGATTTGACCCGAACATTTTAACTCAAACCCAACTTGACATGACCTGTGTTGACTCAAACCCATCTGACCCAACCCATGTAGACTAAAACCCAATTTGACCCGACCCATTTTGACTCGTTACCAAACTTGTTTCATATCTACTGATTACCAACCACTCACTTTTACACTAATTAAAACTGGTTAACTCGCTAACGTTTTCTTTCCTGTGTCTGGGATACTCAGATGGCAGCAGTCGCAGCATTATGCGTTCAATATGAAGCAGATTTCAGGCCAACTATGACAATTGTTGTAAAAGCTTTGCAGCCACTATACAATTCAAAACCAGCAGCCACAGAACCTCAACTTCCTTAAACAAATTCCTAGAATCCATATTCGAGTTTTATCGGGAAACGTTATTAGCTTGAAATGTATATTAGAACCAATTATGAGATTGCTTCATCGATATCATGGTAAAAAAAAATGGAACTGGTAATATAGAGTGTGTTTGTAATTTGTTAATTTTTCAAGTTTTGTATGATTTTAGTAATTACCATGTTTTATTTGTGCCGATTTAATTCAATTGTTTTTACCTATACAGCTACTAAATAGTAAATACGCACGTGTACAATAGGTAAACTAGATTATCAACAAACTTGGTATATTTTAAAGCGTTTTTAACAATACGTGAAAATAAAGTAGATACACAAAATCATTTCACCTATCTTATAACTATAAAGTATAATATCGTCTACATCATTATTTTGCAAACTCCCTAAACTTCATATTAGTTAACGGGTGCAGATTTAGTCATTTATGTTTATACCAAATTGCAGGTCTCATCCGAAAACCAAGAATACTACTACATAGGCTGTCTTTATTTCAAATGTTGTAACACATTTACAAAAAGTTAAAGAACTTAATGTATTACAACTTTTGAAATAAAGGAAGCTTTCGGTAATTTCCTTAGTTTAAGGACAGGACATGCAAGTTGGTATAAACACAAAAGATAAAATTATGGGCAAAAATAAAAAATCCGAAGAAAAAAAAATTGAGCATAAACAATAATGCATTCAAAATCAAACTCGACCCGTGAGCTATTATATTGAACCAAGGATATCATATAAATTATCTTTCTATTAAAAAGAAAGAAGAAACAAAAACAAATAAGACATGTATATGAAAAAAGGGTAGTAAAATAAACATGATACAATAGTAGATCAATTAACACCTTTAGATCTACTTTTCTTACCTTTTGTTCATTGCTTTCTCTTTTTTTCTTTTCTTAACTTCTATCTTCAAGATTTTGCTTTTTGACCGAACCTGTAATGACCGATACACAAGATTAATGAGTCAACCAAGTCGACTTAGGGGTTCCAATGTTAATAATCCTTTAGTATTTTTTCTTTTACCAAATACTGGTAATAAAAATATAGAAAGAATTACACGAATGGTCCCTATGGTATGTCCAAATTTCACTTTTGGTCCTCAAGTACGAGAAAGTACGCAAGTCCAAACTTATGCATAAACGTAATTTATTTGGTCCGTGACATGAATGGATAGTTAATTTCTTCTGATAAGTGGCGTGAAATAACTAAGATGCTCTTGATACGTTACGTTTATGCATGATCTTAGACTTGTGGCGGAGGACCAAAAGTGAAAATTTTAATATTTATGCAAATATGATCAACCAACCCTTTCGGAATCAAGAAATCAAAAAGGTATATATTTGAAGTAATAAATGCTTGCCTAAAAATGAAACTAACGTCTAGCACGAGGTTTGCAACGGAACTCAGCCATTAATGCAATATGATCAGAAGACCATTCGGGTGAAGGTAGTGCTGTGTCTTTCCTTAAACTATCTTCATCCAAAAGCTCCAACAAAGATTCCACACTCAAACTGTCGGCTGAAAAACACATCATATGTAAAACTCATAAAATAAAGAATAAAATGTGGATAATAATAATAATAATAATAATAATAATAATAATAATAATAAAGAGTGGCAATAAAATATGTACCTGAGTAAAATATGTAATCAAGGGTACCAATAAAATCCCGTGTGCAATTTGTAAACAACGGTTCGTTTGTAGTGGGGTCCACTCTCTTCTTTTGTTGCTCATAACTCCCAATTCTTGCAAAAGACGAATACGCACTAACCTGTAATACAATTTTATGAAAGTAAAGTATTTTGAAGAAACAAAATTAAAAAAATAATTGAATATTTATATTACCAGAGGCAAAGTATGAGTCAATTTAGTGGTGGGTCGAAGAATCCCGAGCGGGTCAACTGCTAAATCTGGATGCATCGGGTTAACTTTCCCCATTGCTAAAAGTGCATGAGGAGCACTGCAAAATTCAAAATGGTCATTTTTAACAATTTATATTACATGAAATTAAACAATGATTATAATTAAAATTTATATTAAGTAAATACAAAACAAACCTTCCAGGAACCGAATTAAAATCTCCACAAACTAACATTGGTATATCTGCACTCGCGGCTATCTTTTCTAAACCTTTTAATAAAGTATGAACCTGAAATTAATATAATTAACTAGAGTTAACTACATCACTCAACCGTAACACAGATGGTCTCTGTAGTGGATGAAGGCTAGCTTGTAAACGAACCGAACGAACACAAACGGGTTCGTACGTTTTTGTTCATTTATATTAAACCGAACAGACGTACGAATTTTCTTGTTCATGTTCGTTCGTTTTATACAAACGAACATGAACATGGCTTTTTGTTCATTTAACTAAACGAACGAACATGAATACATGTCTTGTTCACTCATTTACGTTTGGCTATATATCAATCATGTTCGTTGTTTAAATATTGGTTCAAATATATTCATTACTAATGTCTAATATTAATTCATAATCAATTGGAATTTCGTATTTGAAAAACCTTTGGATATCTTTGTTTACTTTTAAACTATTGGATGTAATGATCATGGTATTTTGGACTTAAGAGTTAAGAATACATTTACTTTTGATAGGTGTTCGTTCAAAACTCTCATTTATGTTTATTTTCTTAACGAACAAACACAAACATGAATGAAGATTAGAAAACGAACACGAACACGTTCAATCATTCATTTTCTAATTTCTATACGCGTAATTTTAAAAAAGTGGAGACTGGTCTGCAATATGGGCAAACTACAGGGACCATTCGTGTAATTAACTCTATTAACTAAAGCTGTTTATTTTTTATAATTAGAGGTTAAAAGAATAACCTGCCATAATTTAACATCCTTTAGATCTTGTTGAACATTCACATGGGTGTTTGCCTACACACCATAAAAAATAAATATATAAATAAATGTTAAAGCTTAAGAAAAATTTAAATAATTAAAAAGATACATAAAATGCCATGTCATACCACACAAACAAGTTGTCGTTTCCCAGGATTATCAACACCGTAGTTACTGAACTTTGCTTCTAGAACAACAATTAATGCAACATTATCCTGTTACACATCATAAAAACTATATAAAAATAAATAGAAGCAAAAATAAAAAAAAAATGAATTACAAGAATGATAAGAAAGATACCTTAACAAGCCGATTTAGAGCGGTTTTCTTCTGAGCACTGGGAACTAAAGCATCTGTTAAAGATTGTGCAGCTTTATTAAACTCAACCTGCAAATTCAGACCTATATTTAATTAGTATATCAATGGTGCTAAAATGTTACTAAAATAATGCAAATATATATTTTATACCTCGTATTTTTTGACGTGTGAAAACCTATCTCGACGGAAAAATGTAGCACATCCATCGATAGTCATAACACTGCCATTGAAAACCTGCAACCAAACAACAATCACAAGAATCAATAATGAACTTTTTTTATCCATTTTCAAATTGTTGAAAATACATAAGTTAAATATGATTGAAAAAAGAAATTCATTATTATAAGAAAAATCCATTTAATGTAGGCCTAAGGCCTGTAAATGAACCGACCATTCAGCGGAAAGTTCTGTTCATTTAATTAAACAAACATTAGCACATGTCTTGTTCGTTCATTTGCGTTTGTGAATGTCCGTTTACATTCGTTCATTTACTTTAGTTTATATAGATTCATTTATGCTTGTTTATTTACGTTCTATTAAATATTCATTCAAGTTCATTTATTACTATATTAATTGAGAAATCAATTTAAATTTCATATTTTAAAACCTTTTGTTTTGATATCTTTGTTTACTATTGAAATACAGGATGTAGAGATAATGGTATTTTAGACTTTAATAATAATTTCACGTTTACTTTTAGGTGATGTTGGTTTATGTTGGTAAATTGTTCATTTAGAATATTAACGAACAAACATAAACGAGCACGACCACATTATTTTCTTAATGAACATTCGTTCTCGTTAGGTTAATGTTAAATATACGAACATGAATAAGCCCTATTTGTGTTCGTGTGGTTCATTTGCAGGCCTAATTTCTTAAATGGTTTTATCCATTTGTTAAAATAAAAATTTACTACCTATAAATCTGAACTTCATAAAAGTATTTAAAACAATAATAAAAGTATAAGTATGAAACATACCTCGGTTGTTTTCTTCTTATATAGAGCCTGATAACCATGTTTGTCGAGCTCAGGTGCAAAAAACTCTTCAAAATGATCACTTTGAATCTGAAAAAAAGCTAAAGCATTTTTAGCTTAGCTTTTTAACCATCAAAATCAACTTAGAAATGTGCACATTTAAAATGATTGTCATTGTAACATATCAGAATCAAATAATCAACTGCAATGAAATGAGCCATAAAAGATTGTGTTTGGATGTGCTTCTGTTGTTTAAAGTTGTAATAATAAATAATCAACCGTAAGTATTTTGACGAATTCTAAATATTTAGAAAAAATATTACCAAAAATGTGCAAAAAACAGCATTATTGTTAAAATAAAGGGGCACGTGTCTTGTGAGATGGGAGAAAAAATCTCAGATTAGAATCAAAAAGGGGTAAAAATACTTATTTTACATGTTTACTCTTCAATAACCATTTTTGTTGAGTCTAAACAAGGCCACTTTACTCTTCGGAAGTTAGTAATAAATCAACTGTTTTGAATATCTGAGTATTTCTGATTATTTAAGAAAATAATACTTAAACGGGACATTATTGTAAACAAAACAAATTATTACTTGTGAGATGGTACAAAAAAAATCTCTAAAATCAGATTAAAAAGAAAACATATTTATTTTACCCTTCAACCAGTTATGTTAAGTCTAAAACAAGAAAAAGTTCCTGTTTAAAATTGACACAGATTCAGAAAGAAAAATATTGTTTTGAGCATTTATAAATTTCTGATTTAAGAAATAATACCTAAATGAGCAAAAAACAACATTATTGTAAACAAAAGAATTACTAGTTGTGAGATTGTACAGAAAAGTCTCTCAAAATACTGAAATAGTTTCAAAGGAAGTAAATTCGCAACTAGTAGTCTTATTTGACCCTTTGAGAACGATTATCAAAATTTAACTCCATAATCAAAACATCAAATAATCAAAATTCTACCTCTTGAAGACAAACAATATCTGCTCGATATCCAACAATCTCTCGTAACAAATTTTGTCTACGATACGGCCAAGAAAGGGCCCACGAAGGACAATAACTGAACATATCACCCGTAGCAAATGTATCCGACAAAATATTATATGACAACACAGTAAACGTCCCCGAATCCAAACTCCCCACTGCCACATCAGCGTTACTAACCGAGACCAACCGCCGTGGACTCGGTGACGGAGCCGGAATCACCCGTGACGTCAGTAAAGTATTCGCTGATCCAACAGTTGACTTTGACTCAACATCAACCACCACACATTCAAACTTCAAAACGTGACCAATATCATCGGCGGTTGGTGTGTAAGTTTTTAACCGCCCGACTTCAAACCATGTTTCACCACCGTTCCTATGTGTCACAGCTGCAGGATATAACGGTGTGGAAGCACCGTTTGATAAGCTTTGACTAATGATATTATTGTTGTTATTAAATCGGCCAAATATTTCTTCTTCTTCGTTTCCGTTTTCGTTAACGGCACTTGTGGCCCGTTCGTGAAGAACGCGATGGTGTTGCCACGCATCGGAAAAACATTTAGGAGAACAATGGTAACTTTTAGCAACGGGTATTTTAGCCTTAACGCAACCTACACATTGTAAAGTAGCTTGTTCTGATGGATGTATGCTGCAGATTGTGACTTTTTTATCACTATGTATACGATACCTGCAAAATTAGATGAGACTGCTAAAATATGTGTTTTTCTGTTGTGAAAATTTGTAGCAATCAGATGATTAGTTGTTTGAACGAATGACAAAATCTAGAGGTGTTTTGTGAAATGTGGGTAAGAATCCCTGAAACTTGGTAATAAGGGGTAAATTAGTCATTTTATGCCTACACTTGTACTAAAGATGATATTTTTATAGCAAATAAACCTCTAATGAGGATACTCATAAATGTAAAAAACCTTCAAATTTCTAAATAGCAAAACTCAAATTACGTAGAAAATCTAGGGCGAATTTAAAGAGGACTTTTTTATATAAAAATCTCCCTTCTTGTGACTACTAATAATTAATTGAAAAATGTCAAAACAAAAAAACGACACAAATGAAGTAAGAAATCTATGGCAATACTTACAGAATAGTAAAAATTTATAAATTTTGGTTATGCAAAGGGTGAATTGATCATTTTAAAATTTTTATTTCTATACTTGTATTAAACAGTAAACATAAATCTCTATATCAAAGAAACCACTCTTTCCATGTGGCAAGTGGCTACTAATAAACATTGTTAAATACCTATACAGAAAATATACAAAAAAAAATAATAATAATAAAATACAAATGAAGCAAGAAATCTAGTAAATATATATGAAATTTTGTTACAACTTACAATAAGAACTGAACTTGTCATTTAAACTTTTTTATCAGTATAAACGTATAATTATACTATAAACATGAAGTTTTTATAGCACAAAAACTTCATATTTCATGTTACTACTGACTATCATCGAAATTTTACTCCAAAATTTACAAACTACCATACTATGATCCGATTGCCCGTAAAAGGGTGATACACTAATATAGCTTAAAATTATGGTTTAGATACTAGCCAATGCTCTAAATCTATATCCTTCAACATTTTACCACCACTGATGCATTCAATAAAAGAAACCAAATTACGGTAGTGTCCTAAGTTACTGCAAGTACTAGACCAAACAGCAATACGTTTTATATTCTTGGACAAAACTTGGTGCTGTGTTGGTAGAGGGGCATTCATTTCAGAACCAATAAGGCAAACAAAAGTATACACTCCCAAAAAAGGTAAATTTCCCTAATCGTACTAATGACCATGGTTGTAAAAATCTCAATTAATCGCTAGTCCCGGCCCCACCGCCCGACTAGCGATTACTACAACACTACTGATCACATCAAGTAACAAACTTTAATATCTTTAAATAGCAAACTAATGCATAACACACCATAAAGCAACAATCTTTCACACTCTAAACAAGCATTAACTGGTATAAAACTTCCAAATTCAGTTAAAACCACATAACAAACAAACAACTAACCACTTATATCTCAAGAACTGCCCGTCGACCGGCGCAGATTCCGCCACATCATCCGCAAACACAGTCTGATCAGCGCCACGAAGCAGCACGTACGGTGAAAGCTCGCAGCCGACAATCGGAATCTCAGACGGCAAATGCACTCTCAGCACACTCAGCATGCTTTCAATCACAATAACATAACCCTAATTCACCAACAATCAATAACAACAATAATGATAATAATGATGATAATGATAGTACTCGGCGGACACGTGGCGGATCCGCCATTACTGTTTGTATATCATCAATTGAGCTTCTGGTGAGAAGATCGTGAGGAATTGGTGAGTGGAGGTTGAAATTGGAGTGTGGAATTGAGTGATTGAGTGGTTGATTTGAGGATTAGGGTTTGATTGAGAGATCTGTGTAGTTTGATTTGGGAATTAGGGTTTTAATAATAATAATAATAATAATAATAATAATAATAATAAAGATGAAGACGATGACGTGTTTAGTGTCTGACGTGTTAAAGATTTTGTGTGACTGTGATTTTATTGTGTTTGGTATTGTTTTAATTTAGTTTTTAATGAGTTCATGAAAATAACATATTTAGGTGAGATAAAAGCTAAATTTTTCTTCTTTTAGGTAGGTTGAAAATGACATCTGCTGCTTAGTGTTTGTGACATACGGATGAGCAAATTCGGCACTGGTATCGAAATCGATACTGGTATCAAATCAATGTCAAAGTTTTGAGTTTCGGTATCGGGACCGGTACTGGTATTTCCTAAATTTTTTACCTTTGGTATCGGTACTAAACCGAAGATTTCGATACCGATACTGGTACCAAAAAATTGCGATTTTCGGGACCGGTCGGTACCGGTATTGTACCGGTCTCATCCCTATCGTCACGTGTCTCGTTTTTTCTTTTGTTTTTTTTTTATTTTTTTAATTCTTTTTTTATCATTAAGTAGTGTTTGATACACATAAATGATGGGGGGGGGGGGTGAAATGAGTTATTGTGATGGAATGAGAATGGGCGTTTGATTGGTCAATGAAATTGAATCAATCATTATATATGGAATCCTATTCCATCAAAGCAATTTCTTCACACCCCTCTTTTTTTTAGTTCCATTGCTCTTAACCCTACTCTCTCAACACCACACCACCACCTTACAGCCACCACCACCACTTGACCACCACCACCTGACCACCGTCGGCGTCACAACCAGCACCCGACCACCACCACCACCGTCACTGCTAGTACTACAATCATCAAAACCGCCTAGGCAGCCACTGTTATCACCACTACTATAATCGTCACAACCACTTGATCACACTTGTCGTCACTTATGCCACCACCACCATCGTCATTACAAATTTATTTTTGTAACTTTTTTAGATAGAAGTATTTTTATTATTTTTATTTCATTCATACGTTCTTTTTTTTCTTGCTACCAAATAACATAAAGTAGTAATGCATTTCATTCCATGGGTTAACCAAACAAGTCAACTGAATAATAATGATCTAATAATTTCTTTTTACATTTCATTCCCTCTCCATTTTTTTACCTTCAATCAAACACAACCTAGATGTTTTGTTAAATTTAGTAATGGGATGTATAGACAGTACACACACACATATATATATACACATACTAGTATAGAGCCCGTGCGTTGCGATCAGGAGTTTGGTTGGCTTGTTATGATACTGGCAATATGCGGTTGCAAAATTTATATTCGGTATAGTTTACCGTACAAAAGATAATTTGTCAAACTTGGCATGCAATTTGACTTTAGTTGGTCAAAGTGTATGCAAATATGCAATCTGTCACATTAATAATTTGATGATCTGATTTGCTATAAATTTATATATAAAATGTAAATTCATACCAGAGACAAAGTGAACTCCATTAACTTACCGTATTACAATTATTACAATGTTAATAATAATTGTTTTTTGTAACTAAACACATTAATTGCATGTTACATCCTCTAAACTTCATAAAATGTCATCTAGTATCCAACGGCAGAAAAAAAACACAAACTTAAATCGTCATTCTGCCTTCTTCACTTGAGGGGCCTCCATAAAGAGAGACCGCATAAAACAACATACAGATTAAACTAAACTAATCACTCCTAAGACGATACATCTTTGGCATAAAACGAACAAAATTTAATCGCCAATACCTCAAATAATTTCTTGAAACGTTACAGAATACTTAATTTCTTTGCCGGTTTAAATTAGGCCCATAAACTTTCAAAAGGTCATTGGGTACGAAATTTCCTTGAAAAATAAGTAATTCTAATTATTAAGTTTATTCTTTATTTCCAATTTAAACATAAAATAGCAATCAAACTGTAACCAATTTTGACCACAAAAACTCAAGCTTGACTAAAAAGTCACCACAAACCTGCTTTTTTTCTTTGCTTCCCAAATTCTTATTCATCTATATTAAGCAAGCTGCACTTCACGATAGGATAAAAAAAATCAATGAAGAGTTTTATTTCGAATCAGACTTGGATGAATATTTAACAAGGATGAGCACATTTTGCTAGCTTGGTCGGAATAGATAAGGGAATATATGTATCAATATTAAACTACCATGAGCCAAATGGGTGCGGTGTAATAGTTTAAACAATAAAGGGCAGAAATGCCCCGGCAAACTGTAATAATTTCTCATATTAAATATCTTTCATTTACTCATATTTTGAGACCCCAAATGTTGGTATTCATTTTTGTATACTAAACAACATGATCTCATAGTCACTAACCGTAGGATGCCTCAGAATATGAATATTATAGGTCCATACATAAAATCCATTTGCATTTCAAAGTTAGTCATCCATAAATATAAGGTACAAACTAAATAAACCACAAATATGAAACTAAAACAATGACAGTAAAGGTTTATCAAATCTAAATGTATTTTTGCTACTTGTGCATAAATACGCGTTCAGAAAATACGTATCGCATGAACCCCCGAATCACACGCTGCTGCTTTGGCCTGGTGGCCTGGGTATCAGGGAATAAAGTTACATATTAGACTACAAGTCTACAAATCTGGGTTAGTATTATAATCCCCAAATTCACATTCATTATGTGTAAGCCGGCGCTTCACAGAGAGTTTGTAAATTCATTATCTACATCATCAAAACGCCTACACTAAAAGACGTCATAACAATCCAACATAAAATCCTAGGGCATCAACAATTAAAGTTCTACCCAACATGAAGTTCAAATGACTTGTAATTGCGGCACCTGCAAAGATAACAAAACATGTCATGATATGAAAACTAATCTGAAATTTGTAAGATAAACCTAAAAACATTGCATTACTTAATATAAGAAAGCAATGTCACAAAGGATCCATGATATGACTTCATTGAATATAACATATCAGTTTAGGTTTTCACAAAATAAATATAAGAAATGCATGAAGGTTGCTCCGTCAAACAAATGTGTTTAGCGTTCAATTAAAATACGGTGCATGCCTTCTCTATTGTTCAAGAAAACGATCTCTACGATGCATTGTGGATCGTAAATAAGAATTCAATAACTGCAATTTCAAAAAACTCCTTTTCGCATTTGCTACTGTGACTATTGGTGTTCGAAGTCAACGTTATTGTTATCCCGCCTATTCATTTCATTTTTTCTATTCATTTACCTTTTATTGATTAATAAAAAGTAACGGGTCTCTTTCAATATTTAATTTTTAATGACCTATAAATCTTTAGGTAATTTAAAAAAAATGGGTCTAAAAAGTGTTTGAGTATTATAAAAATAGTGAGATTATAAGTGTTCAGATATTCTATATATATAACTCCGGGAATTTTTAAAAATTTTTGTGCCTTTGAAAAAAATGTACCCAACCTGGCGCCCACAGTGCCCAACCTTAGAGCCGGCCCTTTTTATAAGCTATTTGTATGGAACTTAACATTTTGAACAAGTTTGTAAATGAAAATGCCTATTAAAGGGTTGACATGTACTAAATCCATCTTAAGCTATAAATCAGTTCTTTAAATAGTTATTCCGACATCATCTTTCTACCTGATCATAAAAACTTCTTCATTTTCTCGTCTCAACTAAGGTTATACATAAAAACTTACGTTTATTATATTATATTATATAATATTATTATATATATTATACATAAAAACTTACGACCCGCTGAAGAGGGATTTTTGTAAACTTGATCGAATTGAAGTTTTTACCTTTTTGTGCCTGTGATGTTTTGCGTCGATCTCTTTGTTTGGAGGGTATTTTGGTAAACTTGATGGATCACATGTATATAACTTAAAAAAGGACTTGTAGTTTCGAAGTTTAGAATTCCTACATGCTTTTTACATTCTCACATCAACTCATTTAGTTATATTGATTCTTGTAGTCTTTATTTAAACAGTTTTTTACAAAAGCTAAACACAATTACTTTAAATAATACAGTTGACTTTTAAAGTCAACTAATGTTAATTAATATTTTTGCTATAGTCTACACAGATGCTATGAAGTGCACACACTCAAGTTGAGTGTTTCTGTATAAATTGATATCCTTTTGGATCCATTATTATTTTATTTTTTCATGTTTTGTCTTTTGGTTGTATTAAGTGCCAGTAACGTACTGTTTTATCGTGATAAAATGAAATTAGTGAATTTCTCACAAACTCGTTGCATTGCGTGAGCAATGTACTAGGCTATATTTTACAATCATAAAATTTGTTAGCGTCTAAATGTTTGAAGGGGATTATAAGCTAAAACCTTCGCAACAGTTGTGCTATTCGGTTTTAGGTAACAGGTCTAACCAAGTTAGCCTATGACTTGTAACATGCTGGCACACTTTTATGTAGTTTCTACTAAAAAGGTATATATATCTCTTAATTATTAACGATGCCTTAGTTTTTTATAAAACAATATTATAATAATACTTACTTTAATATTTGAGATAAAAAGTTTATTATTTTAATTACTAATAGACTTTAGCTGCCTTTCAAGTGAATTAAAAAAATCAGACTATAGCTGCCTTTTAAAAAAAATAAAACAACAGACTTTAGCAATTTTAACCCATTTGACCCATTAGCAAAAAGATGTATTTGAATGTTTGACCCATTTATAAGCGAACGGGACAAAATTGCTACATATGATCTTTTATATCTGGCAAAACAGACAGATCAGATTGGTTTGTATGGATCGGTATGAGTTTGGGTCACAACCGGCTGCTTTGAAAGATGTTACTTTTGGTTCGGTCAAGGATTCCCAATCCTAGCTAAAATATGAGGAAATATATTTAATTCTCTATTTTTTTATATGTAAGTTGTAACTGATGTAATTAGGATTTGGGCTTATATTTAATTTTAATGGACTAGACTTACTATTATTTTTATTTGAATTTGTAAGATAATTTGTCAATTCATCTTTATTACCTAGTTGGAATTAATGGACTGATTATTTTTTGGATCTTAGTATTCAATTTTAATGAAACAAACATCCTCTTATTGCACACATAGTGTTTATACTAAAAGCAATTACCAGGCATGTTTATGGTGTTGTAGCTCTGTGGGTAGTGAATGGCGTCATGTACTCGTGTATGCTCATTTTCTTTTCTGGAAATATTTCAAATGAAACATCCATTATAGGCTAACATTTTATGATAAGCAATATACTTTTGGTAGCTTGGGTCATGCACTTCATGTGTTTATTAACGTGTTTAACCGCGCCTAGAACCTGCAATAATTGTTGCTTGAGTTGTACTATGCATATGCCGGAATATTTATAAACTTCCAGCCTATAGTTAGGCTTTTTTTATATATATAGGTAAACATCTACTTATATTATATATGCACTTGTGAATAAGGTTTATATATTGACACCTTATTTAGGAAAAAAAAAAGTAGTTTAATTTGTCGTTCTGCGAATTTTATTATTTTGGTTTCGTGTTTGCAGCTATGGGATCCTAAAAATAAGGCTGCATCTGATACAGATTATCTCCTGTTAAAGCTGTTATGACAACAAGTTCTTGCAATTTCAAATTGGAAGCCTTAAATCCCTTAATAAAAGCAATTTAATAGTAATAATAATAACGTTTCATTAATTTACAAAAAAGTTGCATTAGATGTAGTCGCATTAGACCTAATACAACCTTTTTGTCAGATAGCGCGACTGTTTCTTTAAAATGCAACATTTTTAAAACATTGCATTTGAAAGAAACAGTTGTATTATCTAACAATAATGCAACTTCATCTGACGCGGCTTTTTTTATAAAATAAATGTTGCCTTAGGCCAATTTTTTAGTAGTACTGTTATGACTCATCTAGAGTAACAAATAGCAGGTGTGTTACTGGAGCCATTTATAACTACATGCAGCAACTTGTTACTAGCTACAATGTCTCAAAGTCAGTTGTGAGCTTGAGTTTGAGATTATGTCTATGTACAAGAGATACATATACATGTCTGTAGTTAAAGAGGAATTTTAGTATTATCATTGAATAAGAACATGATTCTATATGCATGCTCATCTTATTCCTTTTTCTTTGACAGGCATCATTTGAAAAGAAATCTTGGTAGTAATGTAGTGTTGCTTTTAAACTTATGTTTTCTTATTTTTTTTTTCTTTTAATCAGGCCGCCTAGAAACATTTGACACAGAGGATTGACAATGTCGATGGAAAAACGAATGGTTGGCATTTCTCTCGATGTTCATGTGTGTATTTTGTCAGCAAGATATATTTATATTTATTTACACTTCTATTACCCCCCCCCCTTCTGTTTTTTTATCGCATGCTATACTAAAATAACATAAAATAAACTTTTGGGTCAAACGGATTGTGTTCGGGTTAACCCGCGAATGTGTTTCGTATTCGGTTCACGTGTCTAACACGATTTTCAGGTTCACGTGCTGGGTTAAACCAGTTACCCGCAAACACGACCCGTTTAAAACCCATATAGCTAATATAATCCTGCTACTATCAATGAAAACACGAAAAGTATAGTGACATTGTTAATTATTAAAAACGCTGGTTCTTTAGTATAATTCTCTCATTGATTAAGGAATTTTATGGTTGCGGCTAGATACCTAGATGCCAAAATAGTTATAAAAAAGGATATATCTTTACTATAATTTGTTTGATTCAGACGCGGTTTCTTGATACCTTGTAAAAATTATACCAAGATTGAAAAAATTATTATTAAAAGTGACTAGGTATGTTGTTTTGAATCGCAACTGATTGCCAATCCGTCCTGAAGCTAATGAATACCCGATTGCACTAATCCAAACTAACCACAACCGATTAAAGTTGGACCCGAACATCAAAACTCTGACCATTTAGAAGACAGAATGGCCAACATATATATCTCGGATCAATTCTCTTTCTAAACATGGAAATAATTTATACTATGCAATTTTATATGACACTTTTGTAAGGCCAAAGATGTGACTTGCGATATCAAAGTATGAAACCCGTTATATATTTATGGTCAAGAAAATAAAGTGGGCGTGAAATCAGGACACGAGACGAGAACTTCGACACGCGTTTAAGTTTAACTGAAAAGCTTCTAGAATGTTAGTTGTTTGGCTATAAATAGAGCCTTATGTTGCTAGTTTTAGTGTGTGTTTTGTATGGTGTAAATCATCCACCCAAGGGGAGCTCACCTTGGGTGGGTCGGTTCGTGTTTAATATATTAAATCTTTCAACCGATAACGAGATCGTTCATTTATATTATCTTTATATATTTGTTCGATCGTTTGATTTACCGCACCCGTCTTGAGCGTTTATCAAGAACAAAGCCGTTCGTTGTCGGATCCGGTTTCGGGACCTACAACTTTTAATTATTTTTTGTTATTGTGATAAATATTATTGTAAAACACAAGTGCACATGGAGAGGAGACTTTAAACGTAGACCTGAAGTCCACTCTCATAATCATCCACACAAATTCAATCTCTTTATCCCTTTACTTCATCTTCATTTTTCATACCAAACCATATTCATTTTTCACACCAAACTATCTTTCCAATGGCTATTGCTGAACTCTTTATTGGAGCATTCATCACCGTGTTGTTCGAGAAGCTGGCCTCTGGTGACTTGATCAAGCTGGCTCGGTCCGTAGGAATCTATTCCGAGCTCGACAAATGGAGTAGCACCTTGACCCAGATCCAAGCTGTGCTGGTCGATGCAGGTCAGAAGCACATACAACACAAATATATTCAGTCGTGGCTAGACAGACTCCAACACTTGGCTTATGAAATAGATGATGTACTCGATGATCTGGCCACCGAAGCTATGCGTCAGAAGTTGAATCAAGAATCTGATGCCGGCACTAGCAACAAGACGAGTAAGGTATTAAAGTTCATTCCAACAAAATTTCAGGCTCTTAAGTATGGTCGTAAGATGAGTTCTAAGCTAGATGAGATTACGACCAAATTGCATGCTCTAGTTAAGGAGAAAAATCGTTTGGGTTTGAATGATAAGATTGGATTAAGGCCAAACAAAGCCAGAAGAGGGTTGGAAGAAACTTCACTGGTTGATGACTCCGAAATTATAGGGCGGAGAGGCGATAAAGAGGCAGTGGTGGGGATGTTGTTGGCCAGTGAAGCTTCAAGTAGTAAAAATGCCAGTGTCGTGTGCATAGTTGGTCTGGGTGGGATTGGAAAAACCACTCTTGCCCAACTTTTGTATAAAGATGAGAGAATAAAGGATC